>NW_025210701.1:15169-18466 GCF_004010195.1 Chiloscyllium plagiosum
GGTCTCTGAAAAGTTCTGCACCCTTTGTCTATCTGTATCCCCAATGTGTAAGATGCAAATCAAGAGCAAGGGACACAGTAGATGACGTGTGTGGAAGTACAGATACATCTCTGTCGACGTGCAAGGATCCTTTGGAGCTGGATGACGTTGAGTGGGAGGTGTGGACACAGGTTTTGCAATTCTGGCGCTGGCAAGTCAAGCCCTGTTGTGTTTTCCCAAACCACAGACGTCCGACTCAGTGAGGATAAACGGTCAGTCCTCAGTACGTACTCATTTTCATCCCCCATTGCTCCCAAATCAATGTATTTGTCAAGCGTTGCGACATTGAACTTTTCTTTCACTGCCTCCGCCTCCGGGCTTACTATTTTTTTCATCAGGACTCCTACGATCCCTTCTGTCTCCTCCAACAAATCGATCCACTTCGTTGCCCCGTGCAGACCTTTTACCCGCCCTTGATCTCTTATGTCCAACGGCCACCATGATATTGACTGCCGCAAACTGTCCACCACGTCACCCTCACAATGAACAGCCCTCCACTCCCTTCACTCCAATTCCCAACATCACCACCGAATCAGCAGACAAGGGTGGGGCAGTGGCAGTTTGGCACACCAAACTCAACACAGCTGATACCAGGTGCCAACTCACGCAGACCTCACCGACTGCCCCTTCGATCACGACAAAACATTCCTTCACCAAACTCTCATCTCCCAGACTATCCACAAAGTCATCATCTCAGAGCATCTCCAATCCACAGCCTCAAACCTCATGATCATTGAACACCACACCGCCCAGCACAAACACCTACCGAAGTTTCACAAAACTGACAGTCCGAATTAACCCATTCCCTCAGCCTTTCTCTGCGTCTCCAAACTCATCAAAACATACCCTGTCACTGTCCTAGGAGCCCAATGTCCAGGAACTCCATACCTATGTTCGGGATATCATCCACGCCTCCCACGTCATTGAAGACATTTTTTTTTCTCTCGGCCCCCAACGCCTTATTATCACTATGGACATCCAGTGCCTGTGCACATCATTCCAACATGAGGAAGGACTCCAAGCCCTCCATTTCATCCACTCCCGCCGACACAACCAGTACTGTTTCACTGAGACACTCATTCGATTAGCTGAACTCGTCTAAAGCACACTAAATGCCGTCTTCACGATCCTATGCATAAGCTGCAGTCAGCTAAGAACAGAACGGGCCTTGGTGGGTTATCGGGAGAGTAGGACCAATCTTAAACGAGGAATGAAACGGCCTAAAATGGGTCACGAAATAACTTTAGCGAGCAGAATTAGAGAGAGTCCCAAGGACTTTTATTCATATATAAGATGCAAGAGGATAACTGGGAAAGGATTGGCCCACTAAAGGATATGGAAGGTTGCGTGTCACACCTGAGAAAATGGGTGAGATTCTCAATGATTATCTTTGCATCAGCATTGATTGAAGAGGGGGAAATAATGAATGTTGAGATTAAAGGTAGAAGTTTGTTTACTCTGGCTCACGCTGACATAAGGAGGGAAAATGTATTGGGTAGGCTAAAGAATACTAAGGTGGCCAAATGCCAAGGACCGGATGAGATCTATCCCAGGTTGTTGAGGGAGGCTTGATAGACAACAGTTGTGGTCCTGACAGATATCTTTGTAGCATCGCTAAACACAGGTGAAGTTCAGAGAACTGGAGGGATGCTTATGTTATCCCCTTGTACACGAAGGGAGTAGGGATATTCCAGTTAACTGCAGACCAGTGAGTCAGAAGTAATCGGTGGGAAACTTGCTGAAGAATTTACTGATGAATAAACTCCATTTATAATTGTTTAAAAACGGGCTTATCAGTGATAGGAAACATGGTTTTGTGCGGGAGAGATCGAGCCTTACAAAATTAACAGAGTTCTTTGAGGAAGTGACCAAGTTGATCGATGAAGGAAAGACTGTTGATATCATATATATGCACATTAATAAGGCGTTTGAGAAGTTTCCCCATGGTAAACTAATGGACAAAGAGAATTTTGGCGTAGCAAAAAGCAAAGGAGACTGTCAAACAATACAGAGTAATGGAGATACACTGGAGACTAGGCAGAGAAGTGGCAGATGGAGTTCACTCCGTGCAAGTGTGAGGCGATACATTTTGGGAAGCCTAATTCTACAGCGAACTACACTGCAAACGGAAGAGCCTTGGGGAGGGCATTTGAGTAGAGAGATGTGGGAGTTCGAGTCCATTGTACTTTGCAGGTGGCTGCGCAGTTGGACAAAGTGGGCAAGAAGGCAAATGGTATGCTTCCCTTCATCTGTAGGGGTATTGAGTATAAGAGCTGGCAGATCATGCTAAAATTGGACAAGACATTGGTTCAGCCACATTTAGAATGCTGTGGACAGTTCTAGTCGCCATATTGCCAAAAGAATGTGGATGCATTGGAGAGGTGGCACAGAAGGTTTACGAGGGTGTTGCCTGGTACGGAAGTGCGAGCTATAAAGAGAGATTGAGTAGGTTAGGATCGTTTTCATTAGCAAAAAAAAAAAGAGATTGACGGGGGAGCTGATTGAGGTACACATAATCATGAACCATACAGACAGTGTGGATAAAGACAAGTTTTTTTTCCCAGGGTGAGGAAGTCAGTAACAAGAGGTCGCTCATTCGAGGTGAGAGGTGAAAAGTTTAAGAGGGATAAACGCGGAACGTACTTGACACAGAGGATGGTGAGTGCCTGGAACGCGTTGCCAGCAGTGATAATAGAGGCAGGCACGTAGATTCATTTAAGTTGCGTCTGGACAAATGCATGTTTGGGTGGGGAGCAGAGAGATACGAATGCTTTGGAATTGGGCGATAGGTTTCGACAGTGGATTTGCATCGGTTAGGCTTGCAGGGCCGGAGGGCCTGTTCCTAGGCTGGAAATTTTCTTTGTTCTTTGTTCTTTGTACGAGAGTCTCCACTTTCGAGGAACAGTAAACCTGCACTCCAAGTCTCTTTGTTTCGCAACACATCCCAGGACTTTATCACGAAGTATATAAATCCTGCTCTGTTTTCCCTTGCGAAAATGCACCACCTCATATTTATCTTAATTAGACTACACCTGTAACTCTTCGGCACATTGGCCCATCTGATCAAGATCCCGTGTCATTCGAGGTAACGTTATTGTCTGTCCACGACACTTAGAATTTTGATGTCATCTGCAAACTTACAAACTATGCCTCCTATGTTCATATCCAAGCGGTTTATGTAAATGAAGAAATGCAGATGGAACCAGCACCCGTACTGGTTGCGCACTACTGGTCACAGGCCTCCAGTCTGAAAAGCAG
>NW_025210701.1:19192-20244 GCF_004010195.1 Chiloscyllium plagiosum
TCTCGCGTGAACTCCTTTGTTCTTTATATATTCATAGTATGAATTTGGATTGTCATTAACCCTATTTGGAAAAGCTATCTAATTTTCTCTTTTTGCCCTCTTCATTTCCTGTTACTTATGCTGCGATAGCCTTTATCCTGTTTTCAGGATTCGGTCGATCGCTGTTGTCTACATCTAATATTGTATCCTTCGTATTAAACAAAACCTCAATTTCTCAAGCCGTCCAGCTTTCCTGACATTTTATTTCTTTCCTTTCACTCCAACAGGACTACACTGTCTCTGGACTCTCGTTATCTCATTTCTGAACGCTTCTCATTCTTCAGTTATACCTTTACCCGCGAATATCATCGCTCAATCAATTTTTGAAAGTTGTAGCCTAATACGTCACAATGGGCCTTCTTCCAATTTAGAACTTACACTTTTAGGTCTGGTCTATTATTTTCCATCACTATTTCAAAATTTTGAATTATGGTCACTGGCCAAAAAGTGTTCCCCCAATCTCACCTGACCTGACTTATTTTCCAAGGGTAGTTCAACTTTTTACCTGAGCTAGTCAGTACATCCAATACTGAATTAGAAAATCTTCCTGACACACTTAACATGTTCTTCTCCATCCAAACCCTAACCCCTCTGGCAGTCCTCGTTGATGTTCACTAATTTTAAATCCGCCACCATAACATCCTTAATACTCTTTCAGATAACTAAGATCTCCGTACAAATGTGTTTCTCAATGTCCGACTAATTCGGGAGGTCTATAATACAATCCCAAAAAGGTGATCATTCCATTCTTATTCCTTATTTAATGCAAATACCTTATTTGGATTCATCCCCAGGAATATCCTTCCTCGGGGTAGCAGTAAAACTACCCCTTTTCAGAAAACGACACTCCACCTCCTTTCTTACCCCTCTTTCATATCACATTTGTATGCTAACATTAAGCTGCAAGCCCTGTCCTCGACTATATAATTGCAATGGTATACCAGTCTCATGTTCGTAACCATAGCCTGAGCTCATCTGCTTTCTCTGTTCGGCCTCTTGCATCGAAATACATG
>NW_025210702.1:0-1166 GCF_004010195.1 Chiloscyllium plagiosum
CCCATGGTCCCAAATTCTGACACCTGTCTCTGGGTGCCTTCGCCAATGATCCGTGAGGAAAAGAGCCTTCCACATCAACAAAACAGGGTCTACTTACCGTCACAGATACTTAAAAAAGTTTAAAGTGACAGTACATCTGTGATCATTCCAATAAAATTGGCACAATAACAACTGATCTGGTTTAACCAATCTCCAGGACCATTGCGGTGTATGTGTGCTGTGCAGTGCAGCATATCTGCAGCAAGAAAATCGGTGTTAATGGGATTAACATGGCGACTTGTTTCCTGGGTGAGTGAATTGCTCACGGAACCTATCGCTCTCTGACACGCATCAGGGGTCGTGATTCGTATTTTCCAGCCTGCACTGGTAAATCTTATTTTTGTATTACCTGCAAGCCCGTCGGGGTACTGCGCAAATTCGACCCCAGTCTCACTATGAGATCCCGAGACATCAGATTGAAAGAAAAGAATTCCGATAACAGAAATGTTTCCCCATTCCTGGTTTCGCACAATAGGGGTGCAGTAAATCTCTCTCGTGTCACGACTCCTGACGCACCCATTAAGTTCAGGAAGATTCTGTTCATCTTTATTTGCGTCGACTCTCTGAACTGCGTTCATTAATGAACTGAATATGTTGCCCTTGTATCTTCCAAAAAGATAAGAGGTGCACCTTCCACATATAACATAGATGTAAGCATTGACTTATATGCATCATCGTTGTACTGAAAATATAGTTCACGCTTTGCAAACTCAGTGCTCAGTGTAGACGTGGGAGGTGTTTCAGTGCCCATAAGGTTAGTAGTAGAGATGAGCATAAGCGAGTATTCGTTGCCAAGCATAAAGCAAAGAGGCTTACCTCTAACTTTGGGGCTGCCCATCTTCACCTCAGCCTTCCTCCATTAGTCACCCTGCTGCCCAGCCTCCAGGGCCGATTGAGGCTGTCTGGGCGTGCACTGTCTCACTCATTGCTCTGCAAACAAAGCACCCGCCAGATTTACCTCTGCCAGCCCTTCTTTTCACGCAGAACCTCCTTCCAAAAGCTGGGCGACCATTTGTATCATAGTCAGCTGAGCTTTATGTGTTTGCTCTTCCATCTTTAATTTCCGTTTTTCCTTCTCTTGGGCCAGAAAGTTTTCAGCATGTAGCGCGTGGAGTTCCATCAAATTC
>NW_025210702.1:1827-6517 GCF_004010195.1 Chiloscyllium plagiosum
CAGGAACCGTCTGTTTGCAGGAGGAGAAGTTCACAGGAGATGAAAATAATGCCAAGGGCTGGACCATTCCCATTGTGAAGGTAGATGAGCTAAGCTGGGGCTGTGTAACTAAGCACAGAGAAGGCTGAGTGAGAAACGGATTAACATGCACACATTATGAAGAAGATAGATATGTATGACAAGGATGAGGCTTTTCGGGAAGGAATAATAACCAGTGACATAGATGAAAAGCAGGAGAAAAGCGGTTTACAGGAGATTTAGGAAGAACGCTTTCACCCATAGAGTGTTATTCATCTGGAATTTCTTATTTGAACGTGTGGTAATGCTCAGTGTTATGAGGATGTTTCAGCAGTATGGAGCCGAACACTTGAAGATCCAGAGCACACGTGGATAAGGACCAGATTCTGGAAAATGTGACGAGGTCAGACAGACGTGAGATGGTTGTCCCGAACGAAATCGTTCTAAGGCAAACTTTTGTGCTGAAAACTGGGTGAGGCTGTGACTCTGTGGTGCAATGGAAAGCGCGTTGAATTTCTACGCCTTGCTTAAGACTGCCATTCAAAAGTTGTGGATGCAAATCTCATCAGAGTCGAGTTTTAGTTTATGTTTTGAAAGGTGTTCAGACCAGACTCGGCTGCTCATCTGCAAAACCTATAACATTCATGCAGAAACCCAACTGTCTCAAAATGCAACATTTTCCTCTCAGCGATAAATAACGTCGATGTCTATTTATGGTAGAGATCGATAAATATGTGTTAGCCACTTGGCAACACGATGATATGGATACGCTGGAAAAAGACATAAAAGTGCTGTGTGAGCTATGATGGTACAGAATGGCGTGGCGGGGCAGGAGCAGTGTTAAGAATGGTCTACTTCTACTCATTTCTGCTTGCGTCTTTTCTGACCCAGGTTTTTAAACAATCACAATGAGAACAATGTGAATCTACACCAATTAATATTGTCTGTCTCACCTCCACTTCGCTACCCTCCATGCTGGAATAGATAGCTCCTGTTTCAGATTTAGGTCAGACAGTGGAGGATTCTCACAAGTTCTCTGTTAGGCTGAACATCCCTTCACATAGGTTTCCCAGTGGACACATGGAGCAAGCAATTACATGGATGCTGGGGATTGAGGGACAGATTTCCCTCTTGCTGGGCTAGAATTCTGGCCAAGGCTATGAACGTGAATTTCTGACATTTTGAAACTTACTCTGGATTCTTGCGACTTTACTAATTAAACTAAAATTCAATTTGTCCTTAGATAATATGATTAATTTTTCACTATTTATAAAAAAAAACCATGCCACGTGCCCTTGGATGTAGTAATGCAGAAGATTGTTGACGTTGTGTACAGTGTGGGTCATTGTGCCGTATGAACATTCCAAAGGATGCTGGTGAAGTACCAGTCAATCGAATTCTCTGACGAATTGATACCGATAGAAGGAAAATCCCAGTACAGTGGCGAAATAACATTGCCTGTGATCAACGCAGGAAGCCACGGTAAACGAACACAGAATTCAATTATGCCTATTTTCACCACATTTTACTATGTCATTTTGCTGAACCTGATGCTCCATAATCGATGATCCATCATCAGTATAACCTCCTCTGTGCTGTGTTTCATTTCAGGTCTTCAGCAAAAAAAGGAGTAATTGGTTTGAGGGGACCAGTGGTAAGATCAGTAGCCATTGGTCATCAGTACACGGCAGCTCCAGTGGTGCAATTCGTCAGTTTGATGTAATTGCACGACAGAATGGAAGTGCGTAAGGTGCCAAAGTTGCACATTCGGTTCTCGCCAGGTGTTGGTTTTACTGATAGTGACCAGAGATGATTGCAACTTCAAGCTGAAGAACAGTTCAAACACCGAATATTACACCGCAATAAAGTTTATTTTGGCCCTAACGTTGCACCGACCTGTGATACCAATCTGACTCGTATTTTACCATCATAATCCGCAAGTTTATACAATGAACATTTCATTGAGCTGAAAGTTGTTGAGTCTACGAGTGTTGAAGGCAAGGCGTTCAGAAAACCTTACTACTCACCAACAAAGGAAACTACCTCGGTATCTATCACCCTCAATTTACATCGATGTGCCCTTTTGCCAAAATTACCATTTGAAGAAAAATGCCTTCACTGTGCACCTTATGGCAACTTCTGATCATCTTCTATGTCTCTCTAAATTCACCCCTCAAACTTCTTTTCGCTATCAAAAACCGCCTCAATTTCCTCAACCTTTCCTCGTAAGACCATCTCTACATAGAAGGCAACATCCTAGAAAATGTCCTCTGCATCCTTTCCAATGCTTTCACATCCATCGTATAATGTGGCGACCAGAAATGCACGCAACTCTACGAGTGCGGCCACACCAGTTAATTTCTGGAGCTGCAAAGTGATAATTTCGCTCTGAAACTGAATCACTCTCGCAAGAAAAACTAACACACCGTGCTCCTTGTAAACAAATCTGTCAACGTGGGTGGTGACTTTCCGAGTTTTATATACATGGGCACCGAGATCGTTCTGCACATCTACACTTCCAAGAATATTACAATTAGCCAAGAACTATTTATTCTTGTTGCTCCTTCCGAAGTAAATTATCTCACACTTTTCCACATTAAAATCCATTTGCCACTTCTGAGGTCAGCTCTTCAGATTATCCATGCCCCTCTGTAACCGTCAGCAGATATTGGCACTATTGACAACATCGTCGATCTTAATGTCATCTGCAAACTTACGAATCCATCATTCCATGCCCTAATCCAGGTCATTTATAAAAATGACAAACAACAGCGGACACAAAAAAGAACCTTGTACACCATCAGATACTGAACTCCAGGATTATCATTTCCCATGAACTGCCACACTCTGTCTTCTTTCAGCGAGCCAATTTCTGATCCAAACCGCTAAACCATCCTCAATCCCATGACTCTGTATTTCATGCAACAGCCGACAGTGCCTTACTGAAAAACATATCCACCACATCAACCACTTCACTCTCATCCACCTGTTTGCTTTCCTTCTCAAAGACCTCAATAAGGTTTGTGAGGCACAACCTGCTATTCATAAAATCGTATTCACTATCCCGAATCAACTTCTTCCTTTTTCGATGATCATAAATCCTATCTCTCATAATCTGTTCCAAAAGTTTAGCTGCAAGGAAGCTAAGGATCACTGTTCTATAATTACCAGCATTGTCTCTACTCCGTTTCCTGAAGAAGGGGAAAATATTTGCTTAACTCGGGTCTTCTAGCACTAATGACATAAACACTGACGAAATAAAGCTTACAGTCAAAAGTTCTGCAATCTCCTCCCACGATTCGCAGAGAATCCTCGGATACATCCCATCAAGTCCAGGGGACAAACCTATTTTTAGAGTTTCAGCAATTGCTAACAACTCCTCTTTTTGAATGTCAATTTCGTTTATTCTATTAGGTTGCATCTCAATACTCTCTTAACAACATTGTCTTTTTTCATTTTTGATATGATAAAAAAAACATTCAGCGTCTCTGCTATCCTTGGACTCCGCTGACAACTTCGTACTTCTGTTCTTGACAGGCTATTATCATATGCCAGACATTATTTTATTCTTAAACTATCAATTGAAAGCTTCAGGATTGTTCCTGCCAGACAAAGACTTCTCATGCCTCCTCTTTGCTCGAAGTAGCTCTCTCTTTAGGCCCTTCCTGGATAGCTTTTAATTCCCAAGCGTCCGACCTCAGCCTTCATATCTCATGTTTACATTCGCCTACTTCTCCTACTTCTCAAGAGATTCAACTTCTTCAGTAAACCCAGCTGTCTGTGTCGACATCTTATTTTTGCATGACGCCTACATACTTACCAAGGACATGCAGTCGCTTTTCCCTGAACAAGCTCCATATTTCAGGTGTGCACAGCCCTCTAAGTTACTTTCCGCATGCGGTGCATCTTAACTCTTGCCTAATCGCATCATAATAGCTTTTCTCCCCGCGATACCTCATGCTCTGCAAGAAATACCTATTCCTATCCATCACTAAATAAACATAACCGAATTGTGGTCACTATCAACAAAGTGCTCACTTACCTCCAAAGAGAACAGCTGGCTGAGTTCATTACCCATAAGCAAATCCAATGTGGCTCTGCGTCTAGTTGGCCTGTCTACATGCAGCGTCAGGAAATCCTCCTGCACACATTGGACAAAAACTGACCAATCCGAGATGCTGAGCCGATAACATTTCCAATCAATATTTGGAAAGTTAAAGCTCCCCATAACAACGACTCTGTCACTTTTGTTCCTATCCAGAATCATCTTTGCAATATTTTCCTCCATATATCTAGAACATTTTTGTGGTGACCTCTCCATTCCTGAGTCTAATCTCAGTCCATTCTACCTCAGCAGATTCAGTCGCGTCCTCACCAATATTCTTTTTGCTACCATAATACTGTCTTTGACGAATAATGCCACATCTCCCCCTCTGAAACGACCCTCCTGTTCTGACTGAAAAATCGAAACTGAGGTACCAGAAACAACCATTCTCTTCAGTCCTCCGTTCACAACATCGAAGTCCCAGGTAGCAACCCATGGCACCTACCTTATCCCAGATGCTTCTGGCGTTGAAGTGAACACACTTCAAGCCACCTTCATCCTTGCCAGTACACTCTTGTAAACCTGAAACGCTATTTATGACAAAACCACTCACAACCACCTGCAAAC
>NW_025210702.1:6911-11089 GCF_004010195.1 Chiloscyllium plagiosum
AATGGCTTTCCCCTCGTAAGTCATCCCGCCCCAAAATAACAAATATGGCATGCATGTTACTGAGGGGCACGGCCACAGCAGATGCCTGCACTGTCTGCCTGTTAGCGTTTCGGGCTCCCGACTGTATCCATCTATCTATTTCTTGTACCTGAAGTATTACTGCCTCTCTATAACTTCGCTCAATTCCACTCAGTCTCCAAATGATCTGACATCAGGCTACAGTTCCCAAACGCAGTTGCCGAGGAGCTGGAGTTGGGTGCACTTCCCGCAGATGTGGATATCTGGGACATTATTGAAGACCCTTATCTCTCACATTCTACAGAAAGAAATTTCAACTGTCCGGCAATCCATTCCTAATATTGTCCACAAACACACACTCAAATATATATGTGTGAACATATATAATATATATAAAAATGTATGTGCACTTGCATGTATGCGTGTGCGCATATATATTTAAGAACTTGCAAAAGAAAGTTGATTGAAACGGCATTTATTTTTAAAAAAAATGATTTTGTGGAGTGTTCTGTCCTTGGGAAATACCTCAGTTACTTACAACCAGCAGAAATACTCCCTGAGTCAATATCCATCTCTCAATAGAGATACAGAGGTGACGTTTGAAGATGTTGACGTTTCTCATATCGCTGATCCTGTGCTGGGTTAAATTCTGGAAATGATGGTTAGTTCGTTTCATGTTAGTTATTTTGTTGCAAACTCGCACAGGCCATTAAAACAATCCAAAAATTATTAGATTTATCTCATTGGACAATATTGTCGGCAAAACTGGAACCGAAAAGATAAAGATGTTTGAAGTACTGCTTTAAAGATTATAGGATTCAGACAGGGACATTTTTCGAGTCTTGTCACTGGAAATTTTGGGGGGAGATGGGTGAGCAGCAAATGGTCTCACTCCCTTCTCTGTGATTGCAGCCAAATGTCCAAGGCAATAGATGAAAAAAAAAGGTGCATTCCATCGACAGGTCAGTTCCCACTCACTATAGTATAATTTCGCTTTGATTGTCGCCATCGTATAAAGGGTGAGATGGTTGGGGAGATTGGGATTCTGATGGTAAGGTGAGACATTGCGATAATTATCCTACACTGTTGGCATCACTTTATATCATAAACCAATTATGCAGCGGACTGAGCTTACCGACTTCCCTTTAATGCTGAGCTAACAGAAACAGCTCAGTTCTTTTACAATTTATGGAAGTTCACGTAGAACAAGCTGCTAAACCTTTCTTCACAACCAGCGCTTTCTACACTTTGTCGTACTCAGTTGGAGGTGATATGTGATATATTTTTAATTAACGTTAACCAATTAGAAATTGTGCACCTAACGCTTACCCGACCCGGCCGACCAGACTCCCTGTCTTGGTGAAATTTAGTCAGTATGTTTCTGCACGCATTTTGACAAATACTTTAGAATCAGCTTATGACACATTTTTCCTGAAAAATAATCATTTTCGATTTCAATTACTGTAGAATGAAAAAGAATCCGTGCTCCAAACTTTTCCTTATCATTCATCGCTGGTTTTGAAGTTCCAAAGTCTAGTTATAGATCCATCTGAATGAAGGTTTTTCCCTCCTGTTTACTCTCAGCAAATTCACATCATCAGGGAAACTTCCATATGGACGCAACTCAGTTTTGCCTGGTTTCACGCCACATGATGTATTCGCCTGTTCCACAATCCCATGAAACCCCGTCTTGTCTTTTCTAATGGCTTTATGCCCCAGTACTTCGTTGGCTTCCTTTCCATTCTTTTTTGTTCCCCAGTAGATGCTGTCCATTCTTCCTGACGTCTTTTGATTCCAGTCATCGGCATCCATGTCTTTTATCATCTCTTTTATATCCCAGGGAAGTCCATCTTGAGAAAGAATGCTGTTCCAATGAAACACATGAAAACCCGCGCGAATTGTGTATACTGTCAATACCAGTATAGGGAAGATGGGAGCTCGTTCAGTCACAGGTGAATCGGTTGGTTGTCACACAATGGATCAACCACTGATTGGGAAATGACTGTTTTTCTTCATTTTCTCCCCTCTCTGAACATGTACTAAAACAACACAGTAAGGTATCATAGAATGCCGACAGTTAAGAAACTGGCCATTTGATGCAACTTTGATGCAACAAATTCACACCGATCCTCCAGGGATTAACCCTCACAGAACAATTCCTTACCCTACTACTCTTCATGTGGTCGTGAATAAGGCACCTTACTGACAGTCGACCCATTTGGATTCGTGCCATGTCTCAGGCTCTGTGAGGCAGCAGTGCTAACCAGTGAGCCACCTTGCGGCCCTGCAGCAATATTTCAAAGCACATGCGGACGCGTGGAAAGTGCGTTTCCTGTCAAAGATGCTCCACTTTTGTTGTTGTCCTTAGCAGGAACAATAATCATGATTCCCTGACCAGGCAATGAAACCAAACCACAGCGGTGATAGTGCTGAATTGTAACCACTAGCTGACATTTAGGACGGCAGGTGCAATTGCATCTTCTCTTAACAGCATAGTTTTGTTTTCCTGCGATGAGACGTTTCTTCCAAAAAACTATTCGTGACACCGAGCTTTTATAGCACAGAATAATGCATTATGTCAATGCCAGTCCATTAAACATCCAGCCATTCTCATTTCCATCTTCCAGTAGCCCGCAGTCTGACTTCTGAAGTGTTAATCTCAAAGAGACGTTCCCTGCAAAAGTTTAATCTGAAATGAAGAAGCGAATGAGACTGAAGTCAGATACGATTAAATTTGATCATGAGCTGCGGGAGAACTGAACCGCATTTTCAACCAAAGAGGGAAATATACAGACACATCTTCTGAGAATGACAAAGGCCTGAGGAGAGGCCAACATTCAGAAAATGAGGAATTGAACTGTTTGCCTCTTCTTTCTTCACTTCGGGCTTGAAAACCCGATTCTGTTTGCATAAGCAAAGTGGTAAACCGGCAGGCGACTGTCCTTCGAGGACTGGCACAGTCGTGAATAATTGGTGCATGCTAATCGCTGAATTCTCCACCTGTTGAGGTAGCCTGGCCAGCTGTGCTCTTCCAGCCTCCTCCCTGTTTCATTTGGATTCCAGCAGATTCCTGCCTCTACATAAGGAACGGAAGCATTCAGCCACTTCGCTGTATGTTTTCCTCCCCCACTATTTCACCGTTACTTTACTGCTTCGACTGTATCACGTTGTTCTTCCCGCGAAACTAGAGCATCTTGGCACCAGATGCTTGTCGTCCTTATGTTTCTCGAAGTAGAAACACAGATGGGGCTTTCGAAAGTCAAGCAGATGAGGCCTGGTCCGTGGGGGAAATCACTTCACGATATTCCCTCAGAAATAATTCCAAGCAACACGGAAAATGCTTCTGTGAATGTTTGTTGCAACAGTTGTAAACAAATTCAGCAAGGCCGAAGCGAGATTCGAATACACGACCAAAGGTTGATAAGACCAATGGTCTAGCCTCTTAGCTATGGAGACACCGGCAATAAAACGCATTTTTTCTGACTAACAGAAAATGATGAACTCTCGCACAGCAAATTCTGTCGTCCGAGGTTCGTGATGCAATCTTCGTTTTCTGTTTTAAAATCCGACTTGAAACTCATTTCTTTCATCACTTGTTTGATATAACACTTTGTCAGCTTCCCAATATCTCATAATGTGACTGGGATCAAAATTTGTTTAAATTCCCTCCAGAGGAACAGCTTTGAAGTTTCCATTATGTGAAAGGCACGATGTAGTATTGATAGCAATTAATCGCCCTTCATTTCAACAAAGATTATAGCTTTTCTTCTTCTCTTGTTGACTAATTCGTTTCCTATAGCATTGTGCGATTTACGTAGTGAAGAGATTTCACAATTTATGACCTTGCCAGATGATGTTTAGGCACCAAACGTGGAACAGTTCAAATCGAACATACTCCGGCGGTTGGAATTCCAGGCTATGTAGGTATCTGAGAGGGCGTTTTAAAACAAAATCTTGGGTGTCGTGTTCACTGGCTGGGTTGGCATTTATTGAATAACACTAATTGCTCTTGAGTGGGCTGGAGGACATGACGGTGACAGACAGAGCGAAGACAGTCAAGAGATTTGCAGAAATGATAAAAACGTTGGAATTTCGCTGCCCGGTAATGGGTGAACAACCCTTGTTGTTAATACTCCCACGTGCAGCAGATTTGTTGAAAG
>NW_025210702.1:11181-16581 GCF_004010195.1 Chiloscyllium plagiosum
CACCCTTGAATAGTGGCAGAGGGAGTTAGGCCAGAGCAGAGGGGGAATTTGAGAGGACGGATGGAAGTGTGTTACCACCGTTTAATCCAAACGAATGGATGAGAGTTTGAGCTGCAGAAGAGCGGAGACGTGGAAGAATTAATGATGTTAATGAGGTGTAAGTAGGCTGACATGGTGACGATGGCGATATGTGGTTGAAAAAAACAAAATGCGTTGAAGGATGTCACGATGGTTATGACGTGACTCGTTCAGACTCAGACAGTTGCGAGGGAGAAGATTGAGTCAGTGGCGAGGCATTTTCTCCTCGCACATGGTCAATGAAGCTTTCCAGCTCATCTCATCCATTTGCCGCAACTCCACTCTCAAAACCCATCTCTCCAACAAGGACAGAGCTCCCTTATTCATCACTTTAAATTCCAGCAACCTCCGCAGGCATCATGTCATTCTCCGACATTTCCACCACCTGAAAATGAACCCCAGCAGCTAAGATGTGTTTCCCTCCCCACCCCTATCCGCCTTCTATAGAGATCATTCCCTCTATGACTCCCTTGTCAAGTGCACACCCCTCACCAAACCACCCTCCCCTCCCGCCCCTATCTCATTCCAACACGGTATTTGCAAAACCTCCACCCACACCTCCACTCTGTCGCAGCCCCAAAGGAGTCTTCCACATCCATTAGAGTTTTACCTGCACTTCCACGCATGCCATTGAATGTATCCGTTGCTCCTGATGCAAACTACCCATATTGCAGAAACAGGATACCTAATTACAGTTCGCTTCAGTAAACACCCCCGGACACCCGTAACAACCAACATCACTGTCCCGTGGCCGAACACTTCAACTGTCCCTCCCAATCAGCCAAGTTCATGCAGGTCCTGGGCTTCCATCGCTCTCATGAACTGTCCTATGTATCAATCTTCCTTCCCACCTATCCGCTCCGCACTGCTCTGCGACCAATCACCACTACACCCACCTCCATCCACCTATCACACTCTCAGCTACCTTACCCCAGCCCCATCCACACCAATTTGTCTCTCTTCCCCCTCGGTTTACAAGCTTATTTCTTGATGATGGCTCTTGCCCGAAACGTCGATTCTCCTACTCCTTGAATGCTGCCTGCCCTGCTGTGCTTTTCCAGCAGAACAGTTTCGACTCAGGAGCGAGGCAGTGGATTTTGATTTCGGGACTGAAGACTGAGGCCTCAGCTTTGCCATGATGCAATTGGAAGAAATGCCTGCTCCAACAGAACTGCAGACAAGGCAGGACAGCGTTTGACCTGGAAGGAACAGGGAGGTGATCATGTTTATATCAAGCTGCAGATCTATTTGTTCTCTGTGGTGGATGCTGTGTGCATGAAAGATTCTGACTAAATTCTGATCACATTCTAAGTGTCGAAAATCCCTCACCCTCAGACCATATCTTAGAAAGTGTCCAGAGTCTTGTGAAAGTTGCTTTCCCACTCTCATTTTTTGGATAACATCAATTTCGCAGGATATTAGAAGGGGAAGATTTACAAACCAATCTCTCCGCCGTAATCTGATAAAGTCGCACATTTTATCACAAGTAGAATTTGATCACATAGAGAACATGAAAGGGAAAAAAAACCCTCTAGTTACAGTGAAAGAGAAATCGTTCTCTTATTGTATGTGTGGACAATGGTTCTACCCAACATCAGAGCTCACAACCCACAAATGCTAAGAAAAGTTTATGGAAATGTGCGTATTCATTTCCTTGTCTGAGCTGAATTCCCATGGAGACAAAGATTCCAGGAAAAAGTGATTCACCTGCTCAGAGTGTGGAAAGGGATTCACTCTGTCTCTGACCTGCTGCAGCACCTGCTCGTTCAAAATGAGGAGAAACCATTTCAAAGTCTGGACTGCCGAAAATGCTTTAAAACGTCCAGCACAACGCTCATACTAATTAGAAACCTTTCATCTCGCCAGACTTTGGAAAAAGTTATCAAACCTCTGTTTGCTTCATCTCTGAGAAATATGCTCACATTAATGAGAGACCTTTAAGAATTCTGGAGACGTGACGTCTGATCTACGTGCTCACCCGGGAGGAGAGACATCTTTGTTTCCAAATCGATGGGACTTGCTGTAAAAGTCCGAGTGACCGGATGGCTCATCAACTTTCTCACAATATTAACGTGTCTTTCTAAATGCCCTGACTACAGGAAGTGCTGCACAAGTTCCTGGAGACGAAAGTGTCATCAACCTGTTCACACTGCTGAAAGACACTATTCACTCTAAAAGTTCCTGGGGGCAGTTTATCATTAACGTCTTCACGTTGAAGAGAGACCTATTAAATGTATAGTCTGTGGGATGTGCTTAACAGTCTCTGTAGAACTGATGTCATTTTCACAATGTGCGAGACGTTTCAAGTGTAGATATTCTCGGAATAGGTTCAAGCGTTCATCTCAACTCTCAGTACACCAGAAAGTTTCCAGTGAGCAGAAAGCCTTTACTTGCTCCATGTGAGAAACATAGTTAGCTCACTCATCGACCCTGCTGAGACAAAAGAGGGATCCCACTAAGGGAAATAATTCACTCACTCATCGACCCTGCTGAGACAGTGCAGAGATTACATATCTCAATAGCGATTTAACCTTGTTGTTCATCATATTCAGATCTGAAAGCAAAGTTTTGATATTCTGGATAAAAATCAAATAAATCAGCTTTGTATTAAATTCATTGTCAAATGTCATTGGAAAGATGGGTTTACCGAGTACCTGAAGCATCAGCACAGGTTCTCAAGGGGACATAATGTCTGACAAATATATTAGACATCTGTGAGGAGGTAATGAGCAAGTAAGACGAAGTCTACCCTGTAGAGGTGACCAGCTGGAATTTCCAAAAGGCTTTTGGCGAGGTGCAGTATGACAAACTGCTCAATAATGGGCAACTTCCACTTTAGACAACGGTTTGTTTGGAGTTTCCACATCCCCTCCGTTTCTGCCTGGATTTCCTCCCCAGCCAAAAGATGCGTCGGTGACCTTCTTTGGCCATGGGGAATGCAGAGTTACAGGAATTGGGTAGAGGTGTGAGTTTGGGTGTGATGTCCGTTGCAGGATTAAAGGAATCTTCCTGGGCCGAATGGCCTGTTTCCACATTGTAGGAATTATTTTAGGACAAGGTTGATCGCAGGGATTAAGGCTTTTGTCATATTAGATTATATTAGATTACAGTGTGGAAACAGACCCTTCGGCCCAACAAGTCCACACCGACCCGCCGAAGTGAAACCCACCCATACCCCTACCCCTACATTTTTTTTTTAGATTAGATTACATTACAGTGTGGAAACAGGCCCTTCGGCCCAACAAGTCCACACCGACCCGCCGAAGCGAAACCCACCCATACCCCTACATTTACCCCTTACCTAACACTACGGGCAATTTAGCATGGCCAATTCACCTGACCCTGCACATCTTTGGACTGTGGGATTGAACCCGGGTCTCAGGCGCTGTGAGGCAGGAGTGCTAACCACTGTGCCACCGTGCCGCCCACGAAACCGGACGAAACCAGAGCACCCGGAGGAAACCCACGCAGACACGGGGAAAGCGTGCACACAGTCAGTCGCCTGAGGCGGGAATTGAACCCGGGTCTCTGGCGCTGTGAGGCAGCAGTGCTAACCACCGTGCCACCTTTTTTTTTAAAAAGGTCATAATTTCCATATAAACATATGATTTCAATTGAATCTGTTGAACGATATAAGGAGGGGAGGGGCATTCTTAAACAGGACATCATAAAGGTCAAGCGAGAATGTCAGATCGCATTAGCACGTAAAGTTAAGGATATAATCTAAAAAGATTCCATGAGTACATTAAGAACTAGAGACGAAATAGGACCACTTTAAGATGAAAGAGCTCATTTTGTTTTTAACCTCAGCAGATGGAGAGATATATAATGTTCACTTCGTGGAGAACGAAATGGACCTTACAACTAAATATTGATGTTTATAAAGTCGTTTCCATTGTAAAGGGCAAGTGCTGGAGGACTTGGAAAATCTGAAGATGGATATTTCGCTGGGATTTGATCTCATGTATCTCGGAACGTTTTGGCATGTTAGGGAATGAAACTGTTGGACCTTTCATAGAAATAATTGTGTAAGCTATTACTATGAGTGAGGCGCCGAAAAAATGGGGAGTAGCTAATTTTGTGTATTGTTAAGAAAGGTTGACATGAAGAATCCTGGAAACGATAGACCTGTGTTTCTGACGGTGGTCTTAAGTAAGTTGTTGGATGCAATTATAAACGATAGGATTTAAATGCATTTGGAGATACAAGGAATAAATTGGAATAACCTGAATGTTTTTGCGCGAGGGAAGTTGTCTCTCACAAACATGGCTGAGTTTTCGACGGTATAACTGATATGATTGATCCGGACAAAGTGGTAGATATTGCTCACTTGAACTTTAATAAAACCTTTTTCAAGGTTCCACATGTTTGCCTGATTCAAAAAGTGAGATCACAGAGAGTTTGGTGAGATTTCCAATTCGATATAAAATTAGATTAACAGCAGGAGGCTGGGAATAGCTGTGGAAAGTAGCTTTCAGACTGGAGGACTATTACCGATGGTGTCCCATAAGGATCGACGCTGAGCCCACATTTTTTCATTTAAATAAATGATTTAGGTGAGAATATAAAAAGCATGGTAAGTAATTTGCAAAATTTGTCGGAAAATGGACAATAAAAAGGTGATGGAAGATTGTGAAGAGATTTTCTTATCAGGTCAATTCCTCTCTCTGTCTTCGAGATTTTAAAGCGTGGGGGAGTGGGGTTGGGGCGGGACAGTTAAGGGCCATCCGTCCATCGTGCAGAGCAGGTTATCAGACGTCTATCTATTCTCGTCCCAGTTTGCAGCATTTGCCCCATAACTTTGAGTGTTCTGACTTTCCAGGGAAAATGTCAATGAGATTCGCTCTTTGAGCTTAAATGACACAACAATGGTACTGACGGTTGACTGGGTTGCAACACCTTTGAGGAACGTATTCTCATGTTCACACACAGAGGCAGACACGCAGAGACATTCCCCGACAGTGACAGAGTCCTCATCATTATACGCACTCCATGTGCTTTACGTCCGCAAGTTTCTCTGGTGAAAGGCGGCTTTAAGTGGCCACTTCTCCAAAAAATGTGAACCGTTGCTGTGAGCTGCGATATGAAGTGGATACTGAGCTGAAATAGACCCACACGCTTCGCATGTGTAACTTTCAGTAACACAAAACCCACCAAATCAAGGCATCTTCCTCCTGGGATCTGACAGGATAGCGCCCAGCAAACATTGCTCACTAAAACTACTGACACACGGCAAACTCTAGACACTTTCACGTCTCGTCTCGTCTCGTTCTGTTTCTGTCCCTGTCACACCTCCAGATTCCTCTTCATGTCTAGTCCCGA
>NW_025210702.1:16767-20244 GCF_004010195.1 Chiloscyllium plagiosum
GTTCTTACCTCATTTGGCAGCACTTTGCTCAAAGGCTCAAACGAATTCAGCACTGTAAGTGTTCGATTATATGGGTTTTTCATGCTTTGGGGGTTTCTGCCTTTTCAATCATGACAGGTGGTTGGTTGCAGTTTCCCAAGCTTCCTTATCTGGGTTATATGCATTTTCCTTCATCCTGCGATTTGAATTTCAAACAAAAAAGCAGAGAACAAACATACTTCTAGTTCACTCTCGACTCTCAATCACAGTTAGCAAAATGCTAAACTGCATGGGGAACTCACAGTGGATTTAACGTCCATCGCCTCAATCACTTGGCCACACCTGCAGAAGTACGCTACTAAACTGGTTTCAAGTTCTCCCTCCCTGTGTCGCTGAGGGACAGGCAATCATTGTTAGGTTTGTTTGAATTGAATCACCACAGCTTCGACAGGGTAAAATGTCAGGATATGTTTGGTCTGTGTAATCAATCTCGATATTTCAAATTATCATTCATTTCAAAGCAAAGACAGAGATTTCAGGAGAAACTAAGCATGTCTGGCAGCATCTGGAGATAGAGAAACAGACAACGATTCAGAGCTTCTTCAGGAGTTTTTCAGAACTCTGTTTTTCTCACAGGGTCTTCCATTCCTGCCGAGTTCCTTGAGCAGTTTTTGTTTTATGTCAGAGACTCCCAGCATCCGCAACACTTTACGAGCCATTAAACAATAACGAAACACATTTGTCGTTCCTCATTGGATAGCTTTTCCGATTGGGAGCATATTGCACAGTAAATGATTTGGATGGATAAGAACAGCGACTGCTCCATGCATGGGAACACCCTATCGGTTAACAGCCGAACTATATAATTAATCGCTCCACAGAGACTGGGGAGTTACTTGTAGCAAGCCCCTTGCAGGATCTCATAAAGAAGACTTTTAGCGAATTCAAGAGTTCGCCTGCCCTTCATAGAATGACAATTGCCCTCGATTGGTTTGACGTTTCCAAAATGAATCCTGGGGCATTCGTTGTGGAAAGTGGGAACAGTCTGATCCCACGCCTTGTCGACACAGTCATGTCGCCGGGAACCAGCTCATGAAGAACATATTCCTGACCACGGTAAAACCCCGGAACTGTGCAGCTGAAGAAAAAAGGATGGTGTGATTGTCACTCCCTTCCTGGGTCGTGGGAGAACAACACCTGTTCGGGAAGAGCCGAACGCACTGACTAACATCGCCACATAGACTGATGAGCCAACGGCGTCAATGATCTCCGAATGCAAGCTTTAGTCTACTCCACCCCCATGGAAAATACTCCTTAATTAGCTTTATCTTTCGAAAATAAGTCCTTGGAAATTCATTCTGAAAACATGGGAATAGTCTGCTCCCATCCTCGAAAGGCACAACCATGACTCCAGGAACCAGTTCTCCAACCGGGACCGTGTCTCTTCCAGCCTTTCAGTGTCTTGTCTGTGACCATGTTTTCTCATTGTCCCGGAGCTGAAATGAGATTTGACGTCCTGACGTGCAGGAACCAGAATCTTTTCAATGTCACAATTCAGTTCATGTCCGGAGAGCATCAGAGTCAAAGCACTGGCCTCCACAAGCACGGAAAGATTTCGAACCTGTCTCTGCTCAGTCGAACAGTTCATCGTTCATTCGCCTCTGGATCCCCTTCCCAAGGAATATATAAAGATTCAAAAAACTCGAGGTGCGGATTTCTGCTTTGCTTCTTGACAGTTTCCCCACCTGCCAATTGGCAACACTTTCCAAGAATCTCTTCACAACCCTCTGCTTTGCACTATGTCCAGAGATAAATAAATCTCACTTTGTGGTGAGATTCCCGACTCTGGGAATGTTTTGTTTGGAGCAAAGACGTTTAATGGGAGATTTCTTGGGAATGTTTATAATGATGTGGGCAAAGCGGTGTGGATGGGCGCGTTGATGGTCAGGAGGAACTGCTGCCCCTGACCAGGGCAACTGACCAAAGGACGAGGAGTGAAGACGTTTAATGGAAAACTTGTATCAAATAAACTCAGTAAAACCTACTTATACACAATGTGTTTGTTATTATCTGTGGATAGAGGAACAGAGCTAACGTTTTGAGTCAGATCCGTTTCTCATTCAGAACACAAGTTTCCTGCATGTCAACAATTGAGCAGACCTGAGAAAATGTCAAGTTGTTGAGACGGGTTTTCTGGAGGTGCAGGGATAACTCACATTGATGAGAGATAGGGTGGATGGGAAGGATCCATTTGCATGAGCAGAGAGATTAACAATACGCCAATGGTCGAGTAACAAAGATGTTCTTGGATTTTTACAGCGCCTTTCAGCACCACTTCAATCACAGGCACTGAAGTAACTTTGAAGTAGATGTGTCATTGTCAAAACTAAAGTGCGAATCAGGGCAGTTTGTTCAACCAGAGGTCAAAAAAGAGCACTCAGAACTGGCCCGCGCATATTATGTTGAGAACGTGGCATTTCGCACAGGCATATAGATAGGTTGAATGAATGGGGAACAACTTGTCAGATGCAGTTTCATGTCGGCATTATGAGGTCATGCACTTTGGTCGGAGAAGTCAAAAGAAAGAACGCTATTAAAACCGAGAAAAAGTAGAAGAAACGTGTGAGGCAGAGGAATCTCATGCCTGATACAAACATGTTTAGTATCATATTCTTTCCCTGACGAAAAGGATGGCTTCCTTTGCGAATGTTCTCAATGAAAGAGATGGTTTCCAAGGAAAGTAAAAAACAAATAGCCTAATCGAAAACAAAGGAAAGAATTGAGTCGTTCCAATGGACAACTTTGATGCTTATGGCTCTCTAAAATTTGTTTATAATGGAGCTGGAAGTGGGAATTGGGGGAGCTGGGGAATGAAAGTCAGGTCACCCATGATTACTGTCATCCTTCGCCTGTCTTCCTCATTTTTTTGTATGTTTTATTTCGCATTGTGGTTACTGTGAGTGCGCTTGTAAACCACACCGCTGGTGACTTGTTTCCCAGACAGTTCTTCAACACGACTAGTAAGAATTCAACATTCTTTTCTCCTGAATCTAGGTAATCTCTAAACAGTGTGCAAATATCACCAGAACCTCGACATTTTCCACGCCTGTCTGCCTTCTTGCAATATCAATTGATTCATCACTGTGCTCCTGTTGCACAAATCAAGAACGAACCAAACCGCATCAATTGCATCGAGGCTGCGAACGCAGATAACTGCAGCCGCTCCCCAGAGTACTGGCAACTGTGTGATCACAGAAGCACACATTGAACAGCCAGGAAACTCAAAATAATTACAGTGCCAGAGGCCGTGCCAGGAACGGCACCTGAGAAACAACAGAAACACTCTTTTGAGCTACGGACCTGGTTATATTTCTCAATCAGCAATCGAATTTTACATTGGTTATATCAACTGATCCCTCACTCAAGGAACCAACAACTGCTGCAAAGGGAGGAGAAAATGAGGATTTTACATACTGGACATCAGAGTCTAGAGTGCGG
>NW_025210703.1:0-3761 GCF_004010195.1 Chiloscyllium plagiosum
CCGTAATTGAAAGGAAGACAATGGCAGACAAACTGCAGAATTACTTTGCATGTATCCGCACACAGGGATGTTTCCTCGTGACATAGATGGGTATGCAATGGCTGCGACAAGACTGCCCCCATCTTTCGACAATGAAAGTCCCAGCCTATACTTTGGAAGTGGAACACTGCTCGAGGACAACTGATATTTCAGGAAATGCAGTCTAACGCTGGAACTCGATGACACATATTTTACGGAATCCTACATTTTTTGCACACCTCAGACTCTATTTTGCATTTAGTCAGCATGTTCGCCTGTTCACAAAAATACTTCTGCGTTGATAGTGCTCATAATCTAAAATTAGGGCCAGACCATTCAAGATGCATGTTCAGAAGCACTTTCAATCACAAAAGGCAAAAGGTCGGAAAACGGATTTTGGCCTCCGATTAGCCATGGTTTCTTTAGATGTTGGAACGGCATCGAAGGACTCAATGATCTACTGCTGTTACAAATTTCCTCCAACCTTTACTGTTTCCTTATCACACATCTTAAAGATTCCACTGACTTTTTAATGAGGAAGCATTAATGTCGTTAGCCTCTGATGGTTAATTTAATTCAGTGATTGGCTTTTAAACAGTTACCTGGCCTTGATAAGAGATGTGATTGTAGCTTGATAGTGTTGTCCATTGGCAAATGGTAGGAGAATAAAAGATGTTAAATATCAGGTCCCAGAGTGTGTGTGTGAGTCCCAGAGTGTGTGTGAGTACCACAGTGACCCAGAGTGTGTGAGAGAGTCCCAGAGTGTGTGAGAATCACAGTGACCCAGAGTGTGTGTGTGTGAGTCCCGGAGTGTGTGTGTGTATGAGTCCCAGAGTGTGTGTGTGAGAGTCCCAGAGTGTTTGAGAATCACAGTGAACCAGAGTGTATGTGTGTGAGACCCAGTGTGTGTGTGTGTGAGTCCCAGAGTGTGTGTGAGTCCCAGAGTGTGTGTGAGAATCAGTGTCCCAGCGTGTGTGCCAGAATGAGAGTCCCAGCGTGTGTGTTTGTGTGTGTGTGTGAATCCCAGCGTGTGTGTGTGTGTGCATGTGTGTGAGAGAGTCCCAGCGTGTGTGTCTGTGTGAGTCCCAGCGTGTGTGTGTGTGTGTGAGTCCCAGAGTGTGTGTGTGTGAGAGTCCTAGAGTGTGTGAGAATCAGTGTCCCAGAGTGTGTGTGCGTGTGAGTCCCAGAGTTTGTGTGTGTGTGCGTGTGCGCGCGCGAGTCCCAGTGTGTGTGTATGAGTCCCAGAATGTATGTGTGTGTGCGTCCCAGTGTGTGTGTGTGTATGTGAGAG
The DNA here is from genome assembly GCF_004010195.1 of Chiloscyllium plagiosum. NCBI lineage: Eukaryota > Metazoa > Chordata > Chondrichthyes > Orectolobiformes > Hemiscylliidae > Chiloscyllium > Chiloscyllium plagiosum. The sequence continues at coordinate 1,310 of NW_025210703.1, forward strand.
AGAGAGAGGGTCCCAGAGTGTGTGTGTGAGTCCCAGAATGTGTGAGAACCACTGTGTCCCAGAGTGTTTGTGTGAGAGTTTCAGAGTGTGTGTGTGTGTCTGTGTGTGTGAGTCTCAGAGTGTATGAGAATCAGTGTCCCAGAGTGTGTGTGTGAGTCCCAGAATGTGTGTGTGTGAGAGTCCCAGTGTGTGTGTGTGTGTGTGTGTGTGTGTGAGTCCCAGAGTGTGTGAGAATCACAGTGACCCAGAGTGTGTGAGTCACAGAGAGTGTGTGTGTGAGTCCCAGTGTGTGTGTGAGAATCAGTGCCGCAGCGTGTATGTGAGAAGGAGAGTACCAGCTTGTGCGTGTGTGAGTCCCAGCGTGTGTGTGTGTGAGTCCCACAGTGTGTGTGTGTGTGTGTGTCTGTGTGTGTGTCTGTGAGAGAGAGAGAGAGTCCCAGAGTGTGTGTATGGGTACCAGAGTGTGTGTGTGAGTCACAGAGAGTGTGTAAGAATCAGTGTCTCAGCGTGTATGTGAGAATGAAAGTCCCAGCGTATGTGTTTGTGTCTGTGTGTGAGTCCCAGAGTGTGTGTGTGAGTCCCAGAGCGTGTGAGAACCACTGTGTCCCAGAGTGTGTATGTGGGAGTCCCAGTGTGTGTGTGTGTGTGTCCCAGAGTGTGTGAGAATCAGTGTCCCAGAGTGTGTGTGTGTGAGTCCGAGTCCCAGTGTGTGTGTGTGTGCGTGTCAGTCCAGAGTGTGGACATATGTGAGTCCCACAGTGTGCGTGAGTCCCAGAGTGTGTGTGTGTGTGTGTCCCAGAGTGTGTATGTGTGCGTGTGTGTGTGCGTGTGTGAGAGAGAAAGAGGGAGAGAGTCCCAGAGTGCGTATGAGTCCCAGGGTGTGAGTGTGTGTGAGTCCCAGAGTGTGTGTGAGAATCAGGGACCAACGTGTATGTGAGAATGAGACTCCCAGCGTGTGTGTTTGTGTGTGTTTGTGTGAGTCCCAGCGTGTGTGTGTGTGTTTGTGTGAGTCCCAGCGTCTGTGTGTGTGAGTCCCAGCGTGTGTGTGTGTGTGTGTGAGAGAGAGAGAGTCCTAGAGTGTGCGTGAGAGAGAGTCCAAGAATGTGTGAGAATCAGTGTCCCAGACGGTGTGTGTGTGTGAGTGACTCCCAGAGTGTGTGTGTGTGTGAGTCCCAGAGTGTGAGAGAATCAGTGTCCCAGAGTGTGTGCATGTGAGTCCCAGAGTATGTGTGTGTGCATGTGTGAGTCCAGAGTGTGTGTGAGTCCCAGAGTGTGTGTGTGTGCATGTGTGTGCGTGTGTGTGTGTGTGAGAGAGAGAGAGTCCAAGAGCGTGTGTGTGTGAGTCCAAATTTGTGTTTGTGTGTATGTGAGTCCCAGAGTGTGTGAGAGAATCAGTGCCCCAGCGTGTATGTGAGAATGAGAGTGCCAGTGTGTGTGTTTCTGTGTGTGTGTGAGGCCCAGCGTGTGTGTGTGTGTGTGTGTGTGTGAGTCCCAGAGTGTGTGTGTGTGATTCCCAGAGTGTGTGATTCCCAGAGTGTGTGTGTGAGACTCCAGAGTGTGTGAGAATCACAGTGACCCAGAGTGTGTGAGTCACAGAGTGTGTGTGTGTGAGTCCCAGTGTGTGTGAGAATCAGTGCCTCAGCGTGCATGTGAGAATGAGAGTACCAGCGTGTGCGTGTGTGAGTCCCAGCGTGTGTGTGTGTGAGTCCCACAGTGTGTGTGTGTGTGTGTGTGTCTGTGTGTGTCTGTGTGTGTGTGTGAGAGAGAGAGAGTCCCAGACTGTGTGTGTGGGTACCAGAGTGTGCGTGTGTGTATGTGAGTCACAGAGTGTGTGTGTGTGTGAGTCCCAGAGTGTGTGAGACCCACAGTGTCCCAGATTGTGTGTGAGAGTCCCAGAACGAGTGAGAATCACAGTGACACAAAGTCTGTGGGTGTATGAGTCCCAGAGTGTGTGTGTGTGTGAGTCCCAGTGTGTGAGATTCACAGTGTCCCAGAGTGTGTGTGTGAGAGTCCCAGAGTGAGTGAGAATCACAGTGTGCCAGAGTGGGTGCGTGTCAGATTCCCAGAGTGTGTGTGTGAGTGCCACCGAGTGTGCGTGTGTGTGTGAATGTGTGTGAGAGAGAGAGTCCCAGCGTGTGTGTGTGTGTGAGTCCCAGCGTGTGTGCGTGTGTGTGTGTGCGTGTGTGTGTCCTAGAGTTTGTGTGAGAGTCCCAGTGTGTGTGAGAATCAGTGCCGCATCGTGCATGTGAGAATGAGAGTACCAGCGTGTGTGTGTGTGTGTGAGTCCCAGTGTGTGTGTGTGTGTGAGTCCCACAGTGTGTGTGTGTGTGTCTGTGTGTGCGTGAGAGAGAGAGAGTCCCAGAGTGTGTGTGAGTCCCAGAATGTGTGAGAATCAGTGTCCTAGAGTGTGTGTGTGTGTGTGAGTCCCAGTGTGTGTGTGTGTGTGTGTGTG
>NW_025210703.1:4566-5584 GCF_004010195.1 Chiloscyllium plagiosum
TGTGTGTGTGTGTGAGAGAGAGAGAGAGTCCCAGAGAGTGTGTGTGTGTGAGTCCCAGAGTGTGTGAGACCCACAGTGTCCCAGATTGTGTGTGAGAGTCCCAGAACGAGTGAGAATCACAGTGACACAAAGTCTGTGGGTGTATGAGTCCCAGAGTCTGTGTGTGTGAGAGTCCCAGAGTGAGTGAGAATCACAGTGTTCCAGAGTGGGTGCGTGTCAGAGTCCCAGAGTGTATGTGTGAGTGCCACCGTGTGTGCGTGTGTGTGTGTGAGTATGTGTGTGTGTGTGAGAGAGAGAGAGCCCCAGCGTGTGTGTGTGTGTGAGTCCCAGCGTGTGTGTGTGTGTGTGCGTGTGTGTGTCCCAGAGAGTGTGTGTGAGTCCCAGTGTGTGTGTGTGTGAATCAGTGCCGCAGCGTGTATGTGAGAATGAGAGTACCAGCGTGTGTGTGTGTGAGTCCCAGCGTGTGTGTGTGTGAGTCCCACAGTGTGTGTGTGTGTGTCTGTGTGAGAGAGAGAGAGAGAGAGTCCCAAAGAGTGTGTGTGTGTGTGAGTCCCAGAATGTGTGAGAATCAGTGTCCTAGAGTGTGTGTGCGTGTGTGTGAGTCCCAGTGTGTGTGTGTGTGTGTGTGTGTGAGTCCCAGAGTGTGTGTGTGTGTGAGTCCCAGAGTGTGTGTGTGTGATTCCCAGAGTGTGTGTGTGAGTCCCAGAGTGTGTGTGATAACCACAGTGTCCCAGACTGTGTGTGTGTGTCCCAGAGTGTGTGTGTGTGAGTCCCAGTGTGTGTGTGTGTCTGAGAGTCCAAGAGTGTGTGATAATCTGTGTCCTAGAGTGTGTGTGTGTGTACCACAGTGTGTGTGTGTGAGTCCCACAGTGTGTGAGACCCACAGTGTCCGAGTTTGTGTGCGAGAGTCCCCGAGTGTGTGAGAATCACAATGACCCAGAGTGTGTGTGTGAGTCCCAGAGTGTGTGAGAATCACAATGACCCAGAGTGTGTGTGTGAGAGTCCCAGAGTGTGTGAG
>NW_025210703.1:8171-20252 GCF_004010195.1 Chiloscyllium plagiosum
TCGGCCTCCAAATAGTTCCAGAGATTTAGAGGAAAGGATAACAAATATAATTCTCGATGAGAATTACAGTGTAGCTGTTGTGGGGGACTTCAACTTCCCGAATATTGACTGGATAGACTATAGTTCAAGTACTTTAGATGGATCATTTTTTGTCCATTGTGTGCGAAGGGTTTTCTAATGCAGTACGTAGACAGCTCAACAAGAGGCGAGGTTACATTAGATTTGGTACTAGGTCATGAATCCAACCAAGTGTTAGATTTGGAAATAGGTGAGCACGTGACCACAATTGAGTTATTTTTAATTTAGCGATGGAAAGGGCTTGATATACACCGGAGGGCAAGAGCTACAGCGAGGGGGAAAACAATTACTGTGATTAGACAAGTTTAAGATTCATAGGATGGGGAAGCAAAGTGCAGGAGATGGACACAATTCAAATATGGAGCTTCAAGGAACAAGTAATGTATGCACTTGGTACGTACGCCCTTGCCAGACGGGGAGGAAGTTGACGAGCACAGGAGCCATTGTTTACAATGGAAGTTTAAACACATGACAAGGGGAAGAAGAAGGCTTACATTAGGATGAGATGTGAAGGCTTTGTTACGGTGAGTGAGAGTTAAAAGATGGACAGGAATGACCTAAAGAGGGAGCTAAGAGGAGCGAGGAGGGGATATGAGAAGTTGTTGGTGGATAGGTTCAGATAAAAGTCTAAAGCTTTCTATAGGTATATAAGGGAAAAAAGAATGACTAGAGTGAGATTAGGGTTAATCAACGATAGTAGTGGAAGTTGTGCGTGGAGTTACAGCAGATAAAGGTAAGCGTGAAATGAACATTTTTCGTCAGTGTTCACTTTGGAAAAAAGACCATGTTATCGAGGAGAACACTGAGAAACAGGCCATTAGACTGGATGGGATTGAGGTTCAAAAGGAAGAGGTGTTAGAAATTCTTAAAAGTGTGGGTTGGATTCATCCTAAGATTCTCTGGGAAGCCGGGGAGGAGATAGCTAAGCCTTTGGCTTTCGTCTTCATAACATCATTGTCTACAGGAGTAGTACCTGAAGACTGGAGGATAGCAAATTTTATTCCCTTGATCAAGAAGGGGAGTTGGGACAATCCTGGTAATTAACCACGACCAAAGTAGGGCTCACTGGTCTACGAAATGTTGGAAAAGGTAAAAACAAATTGGATTTATAATCATCTGGAAATGAATAAGTTGATTAGGGATAGTCAACACAGTTTTGTGAAAGGGTAGGTTGTTCCTCACAAGCCTTATTAAGTTCTTTGAGAATGTGACCAAACATTTGGATGAGGGGAAAGCCATTGATGTGGTATATATAGATTTCATGAGGCACTTGATAAGTTTCCACATGGTAGGCTACTGCACAAAATGTGGAAGCGTGGGATTAAGGACGATTTAAGGTTTGATTTGGAGATGCCGGTGTTGTACTGGGTGTACAAAGTTAAAAATCACACAACACCAGGCTATAGTCCAACAGGTTTAATTGGAAGCTAGCAAAGCTAGTGTGCTTCCAATTAAACCTGTTGGACTATAACCTGGTGTTGTGTGATTTTTAGATTTCAGGTTTGGTTTAGAATTTGACGAGCTGAATGAAGACCCAGCGTGGTGGTTGATGGACAATGTTATTCCTGGATCTCAGTAACTTGTGGTGTGCAGCAAAGATCTAGGTCCACTGCTGTTTGTCATTTTTATAAATGACCTGGATGAGGGCGTAGAGGGATGGGTTAGTAAATTTTCGGATATCACTAAAGGCAGTACAGTTGTGGGTATTGTCGAAGGCTGTTGTAGGTTGCAAAGGGACATAGATAATCTGTAGAGCTGGACAGAGATAAGGGAAACGGAGTTTAATGAGGAAAAGTGTGACGTGATGCACTTTGGAACGACGAAACAGAATAAAGTGTATTTGGCCAATGGTAAGATTCTTGGTAGTGTAGATGAGCAGAGAGATCTCGATGTCCACGTGCATAGATTCGGAAAAGTTGTCACCCAAGTTGATAGGGCTGTTTAGAAGGCATATGGTATCTTAGATTTTATTAGTGGAGGGATCCAGTTTCAGAACCATGAGATCATGCTGCAGCTGGATAGAACTCTGATGCGGCCACACTTGGGGTATTGCATGCAGTTCTGGTTTCCTCATTCTCGGAAGGATGTTGAAGCTTTGGAAAGGGGTCAGAGGAGATTTACTAGGATGTTGTCTGGTATGGAGGGAAAGTCTTACAGAAACGTTTGAGGGACTTGAGGCTGATGTCGTTAGAGAGAAGAAGGTTGAGAGGTGACTTAATTGAGACATATAAGCATATCAGAGGTTTAGATCAGTTGGACAGTGATAGCCTTTTTCCTCAGATGGTGATGGCTTGCATGAGGGGACATAGCTTTAAATTGAGGAGTAATAGATCTGGGACAGTTATCAGCTATAGTTTCTTTACTCAGAAAGTAGTAGGGACCTGAACGCACTGCCTGCAATAGTAGTAGACTCGCCAGCTTTATGAGTTTAAATGGTCATTGTATAATCTGTAGAGCTGGACAGAGATAAGGGAAACGGGTTTTAATGAGGAAAAGTGTGACGTGATGCACTTTGGAACGACGAAACAGAATAAAGTGTATTTGGCCAATGGTAAGATTCTAGGTAGTGTAGATGAGCAGAGAGATCTCGATGTCCACGTGCATAGATTCGGAAAAGTTGTCACCCAAGTTGATAGGGCTGTTTAGAAGGCATATGGTATCTTAGCTTTTATTAGTGGAGGGATCCAGTTTCGGAACCATGAGATCATGCTGCAGCTGGATAGAACTCTGATGCGGCCACACTTGGGGTATTGCATGCAGTTCTGGTTTCCTCATTCTCGGAAGGATGTTGAAGCTTTGGAAAGGGGTCAGAGGAGATTTACTAGGATGTTGTCTGGTATGGAGGGAAAGTCTTACAGAAACGTTTGAGGGACTTGAGGCTGATGTCGTTAGAGAGAAGAAGGTTGAGAGGTGACTTAATTGAGACATAAAAGCATATCAGAGGTTTAGATCAGTTGGACAGTGATAGCCTTTTTCCTCAGATAGTGATGGCTTGCATGAGGGGACATAGCTTTAAATTGAGGAGTAATAGATCTGGGACAGTTATCAGATATAGTTTCTTTACTCAGAAAGTAGTAGGGACCTGAAAGCACTGCCTGCAATAGTAGTAGACTCGCCAGCTTTATGAGTTTAAATGGTCATTGTATAAACATATAAGCCAAAATGGAATGTTGTGAAACCAATCTGAAGCCTATCTAACCTACAAGTCGGCAGAACATCGGGGGTCTAACGGCCAGTATTGTGCTGTGATGTTTTGTACTTTCTGTTCTATGTTTCTGGTGGAGGCTGAATCAGACTGTTCACAACTGTGGAGGAATATTTCAACCCACGATGAGATTCTAACCACACACCCACCATCACCACAAAGATCACATACATTTGAATATCAGTAACATCTGCTGCTGAAACTCCCATTCAGTCTTTTGTTCCCTCTCGAATTAACTCCACAAGCACCCACCCAGCTTTCCTCCCACATTCCACCTCCCTGTAATCATGAAATCACCCAAAGGTCTGCTGCGTGTGTGTGCTGTTCACCCTGTGCTCATTAATGCACACATTTCTGGGTGACACAGAACCAACACACTAACACTCCTTTAACTTGAAATTTTGACAGCACACCTCACTCTCTTGATATTTCCCTCCCTCTGGGGAGCAGTCTCCCAACCCTCGGAGACATATCTGAAGAAGGGTCACTGGACTTGAACCGATAATTCTGCTTTCTCTCCACTGATGCTGACAAACCTACAGAGTCTCTCCAGCAAATCCTGTTTGTGTTTCTGATTTCCAGCATCCACAGTTCTTTTGTTTTTTACCTCCCAAATATTTGCTGACCCCTGAATTGCAACCTCCCGTAGTTTCCAATTTTAACTCTCCCATCTTTTGCACCTTTTGCATGCTTTCAGTTTCCATAGCAATAAGCTCTTGAATTTACTCCCTAATTTTAACATCTCTTTGTTTGTTCAGGATACTCCTTAAAAAGTCAACCTGTTTGACACAGTTTCTGGTCACTTGCCCTAATATGACATATGTGCCTGGTGTCAAATATTGTTATGATACAAGGTCGTCAGATATTTTTGTATTTCATCAAATATATGAAAAATATAAATTGTTATTTATTTGGACAAGAATCAGTAGAACTTCATGATATTTTAATAACTCTTTGCCTAACAGCATTGCAGTTGCACTTTCGCCACGCAGACTGCAATAGATCAGGAAGATGAGTAATCAATTTCTTCAGAACTAAGTGAGGATTGACAATACTTACTGAGCTCTATGGAGAGTAATCCAAAGGTAATGTTTTCGGATATGCTGAATTATTGAGAGAGAATAAACATGGTGCTGAGCCTTTTGGTTAGTACAAGCATAAAGCAAAACAGTAAAAGTCTGTAGTACAAACAATTCCTGACCGTGAAACATTATGTAGGAAAGTATAGCTTCTAAATCTATTGTGTATGGTCAAAGGAATGCAGTAGAAACATCATCCAAACACGATTTGATAAAGGGACGAGAAGGATGAAACAGACAAGTAGTCACAATATTAGAGATGTAGGGAAGGCATAAATGAAACAGAGCTACATATTGAAATGGATTCAGATCCACATTAAAGGAGATACACCAGCTTTACAGCAGCAGAACCTCTCACGGGTAACAGGCACAGCACTAAAAACTCCAAATTACTGAAGAATTGTCACAAATGCTCAACAACGTCACTGTTGTCAACTTGAAATTCACTGTGGAGCCTGCAGCTGGATAGATATCAGAAGTAGTGGACTTAGAGAAAAATCTCACAGTTGAGGAAATCCCCAGGGAGCGGATGATGTCACTGTGCTATGGTCACTGCATAATGCCATAGAGTCAAAGAGATGTACAGCATGGAAACAGACCCATCGGTACACGTTGTCCATGCCGACCAGATATCCAAACCCAACTTACTCCTTCCTAATCATATACCCATCCAGATGCCTTTTAAATGTTGCAACATTCTAGCCTCCACCCCTTCATCTGGCAGCTCATCCCATACAACTATCACCCTCTGTGAGAATACGTTGCCTCTCAGGTCTCTTTTATATCTTTCCCCTCTCACCCTAAACCAATGCCCTCTAGTTCTGGACTCCACCACCCAGGGAAGAGACTTTGTCTATATATCTTATCCATGCCCCTTCTGATTTTGTAAACCTAAATAAGATCACCCCTCAGCCTCCGACGCTCCAGGGAAAACAGCCCCAGCCGATTCAGCCTCTCCCTATAGCTCAAATCCTCCAACCCTGGCAGCATCCTTGTAAATCTTTTCTGAACACTTTCAGATTTCGCAGCATCCTACCAATAGGAAGGAGATCAGATTTGCACGCAATATTGCAAAACTGGCCAAACCAATGACCTGTACAGCCACAACATGAGCACCTAACCCCTGTACTCAATACTCTGAACAATAAAGGAAAGCATACCAAACGCCTTCTTCACTGTCCTATCTACATGTGACTCCACTTTCAAGGAGCAATGATACAAAGGCTCTTTGTTCAGCAACACTCCCCAGGACCTTATCAGTAAGTGGAAAAGTCCTGCTAAGATTTGCTTTCCCAAAATGCACCACCTCACATTCACCTAAATTAAACTCCATCTGCCACTTCTCAGCCTATTGGCCCATCTGGTCAAAATCACGTTGTACTCTGAGGGGCCCTTCTTCACTCTTTACTACGCCTCCAACACATGACCCTCAGGAACACTGAGCAGCTGGGTCTGTGCAAACCAGAGACTACCCACACATTGGGAAGGAAAGCAGGGTCCCAGAGAGGGGGAGATCACCCACACATTGGGAAAGATGGCAGGGTGACTGAGAGGGGGCAGATCACCCAAACATTGAGAAGGATGGCAGGGTGACTGAGAGGGGGTAGATTACCCACACATTGGGAAGGATGGCAGGGTGACTGAGAGGGGGCAGATCATCCACACATTGGGAAGGATGGCAGGGTGATTGAGAGGGGGACAGATAATCCACACATTGGGAAGGATAGCAGTGTCCGTGAGAGGGACAGATCACCCACACATTGGGAAGGATGGCAGGGTGACTGAGAGGGGGCAGATCATCCACACATTGGGAAGGATGGCAGGGTGATTGAGAGGGGGCAGATCACCCACATATTGGAAAGAACAGCAGGGTGACTGCGAGGGGGCACATCACCCACACATTGGGAAGGATGGCTGGGTGATTGAGAGGGGGCAGATCACCCACACATTGGGAATAACAGCAGGGTGTCAGAAAGGGGGCATATCACCCACACATTGGATAGGATGCAGGGTCACTGAGAGGGGGAAGATCATCCAGAGATTGGGAACGATGGCAGGGTGATTGACGGGGCAGATCACCCACACATTGGGAAGGATGGCAGTGTCCCTGAGAGAGGGACACATCACCCACACATTGGGAAGGATAGCAGGGGCTCTGAATGTGGGCAGATCAACCACAGTTTGGGAAGGATGGCAGGGTCCATGAAAGGTGACAGATCACCCATACATTGGGGAGGACGGCAGGGTCCATGAAAGGTGCCAGATCACCCATACATTGGGGTGGATGGCAGGGTGACTGAGAGGGCATATCACGCACACATTGAGAAGGATGGCAGAGTCCCCGAGAGGGGGCAGATCAACCACAAATTGGGAAAGATGGCAGAGCGAGTGATAGAGGGCATAGCACCCAAACATTGCATAGGATGACAGGGTCCCTGTGAGTGGGCAGATCACCCACAGATTTGGAAGGATGGCAGGGTGACTGAGAGGGGCAGATCACACATTGGGAAGGATGGCAGGGAGCATGAGACGGGACAGATCACCCACACATTGGGAAGGATGGTAGAGTGACTGAGAGGGTGCAGATCCCACACACATTGGGAAGGATGGCAGTGTGACTGAGAGGGGGCAGATTACCCACACATTGGGAAGGACAGCAGGATTACTGAGAGGGGGCAGATCACATATATATTGTGGAGGATGACAGGGTCCCTGAGACGAAACAGTTCGCCCACACATTGGGAAGGACAGCAAGGGCGCTGAGAGGGTGTAGATCACCCATACATTGGGGAGAATGGCAGGGTCTCTGAGAGGGGGCAGATCACCCACACATTGGGAAGGACCGCAGGATCCCTGAGAGGGGGCAGATCACCCACACATTGGGAAAAATGGCAGGGTCCCTGAGAGGGGGCAGATCACCCACACATTGGGAAGGACAGCAGGGTGACTGAGAGGGGGCATATCACCCATACATTGGGAAGGATGGCTCGGTCTCTGAGCGGTGCAGACCACGCACACATTGGGAAGCTTGGCAGGGTGAATGAGAGGGACATATCACCCACACATTTGATAATATGCAGGGTCCCTTAGAGGGGTCAGATCATCCAGAGATTGCGAAGGATGGCAGGGTGACTGAGGGGGCAGATCACCCACACATTGGGAAGGATGGCAGTGTCTCTGAGAGAGGGGCATATCAACACACATTGGGAGGAAAGCAGGGGATCTGAGAGTGGGCAGATCACCCACACATTGGGACAGATGGCAGGGTCCCTGAGGGAGGAATAGAGCACCCACATATTGGGAGCATGGCAATGTCCCTGAGAGAGAATGATCACCCACACATTGGAAAGGATGGCAGGGTCCCTAAGAGGGACAGATCACCCACAGACTGAGAAGGATATCAGTGTCCCTGAGAGGGGGCAGACCAACCACACATTGGGAAGGATGGTAGTATCCCTGAGAGGGGACAGACCACCCACACATTGGAAAGGATGGCAGTGTCCCTGAGAGGGGGCAGATCACACACACATTGGGAAGGACAGCACGGTCCCTGAGAGGGGTCAGGTCACCCACACATTGGGAAGGATGGCGGGGCCCCTGAGAGAGGGACAGATCACCCACACATTGTGAAGGATGGCAGTGTCCCTGAGAGGGGGACAAATCACCCACACATTGGGACGGATGGCAGGGTCCCTGAGAGGGGCAGATCACCCACACATTGGGAAGGATGGCAGGGTCCCTGAGAGGGGGACAGATCACCCACACATTTGGAAAGATGGCAGTGTCCCTGAGAGGGGGCAAATCACTCAAATATTGGGAAGGATAGCAGGGTCCCTGAGAGGCGACAGACTGGTTCCTTTCCCAAAATGGTTCAAATTGAGAGACTCATAATGTGAGGCTTTCATTGAAGCTGAAGGGAAATTTAAAGAGTGTACCATTTACTGTTAGTTTTGACAATGTCAATAAAAACAAGGCGTTCACAGTAACTGAAAGGAAATTGATCATGGGATGCAATAATAAGACTTTGGTTCAGATCGTCAGGGAGGATATGTTGGAGAAATTATATGCAGTGAGTGGTAATGACCGAGGAACCAGTCACACTTACTCAAAGGTTATTCATATTCAGTTTCACATGAAATGATCAATTGCGTCAGATTTTGATTAAATGGTTGTTTGGTGATTCCTTTCTGTGAATCCTCTTTAAGTATTCAGGCAAGATTAATAAAGACAGTGTCAGTCCAAGTGAGAAATCAGACAGGCAAATAATTCACTTTGATTGATGTTTTTGTCTGGATATCCATCCTTGCAAGCCTCAGTGAAAGAAGCCTCCAGAATCCATCGCGAACAGTGCAGAGAGAAAAGTGTAATAAAAAGAGAGTAGTAAACTATCTCTAAACATGAACATTACTTATCTCTCCCAAAAACGAACAGTTCTATTTGGTTCCTCCAGCACTCTCTCTTTTATGTCCGAAAATCACATTAGCCCTGTTCTTGTCCGAGCGTGACCAGGTATACTCACACAGAGATCATCACACATTGTGAAGGATGGGAGGAGCCTGAGAGGTGATAGGCTTATTCATTTCCGCAGAGTTTCAGGACTGAATGATATATGATACAATGGAGCAACTGGAGTTGAAGGGAGATGTGACTGAGCTTATGAGCTTTTGATTGACGTAGATAAGGTAGATGAAAACAAAATGTTCACATTAGCTAGGGAAATGGATGATGAGATTCCATGTTGGAGATTTGGCCAGATTGACAGGGAGCATTTGACGAAATGGTTACATAGAAGAGATTCTCTACGTGTGTATCTGAATGACAAATAGTTGGACTGAGCGCCATGAAGCGCTGTATTTAAGTTTCAGTTTCTGTCAAACCGTGGGTTTGAATTATCCCAGTACTAGAGCCACAAGTGATGTACTTCAGGCATCGAAGGGCGTGGGTAACTTCCTGTTTGTGATGGTTCCTTCCCCTCTGGGTGTTTGCAGACCCCTCGAGTGCTCTGACACTCTTGGTGATGAAAGCAGGAAAATTGGTGGCAGACTCTGAAAACGATGAGAGATCCAGCTGTTCCACCGCCCTACAGATCCCCCCTAAACTACCTGCGTAAGGGGAATCGGCACGCCTGGTTGGTGTCAGTCTCTGTGGCTCAAATGGTCAGCACCAGACTGCAAGTTAAAATGTTGGTTTTTCAACATTATCCAGGTGTGCAGCTTTGGCTGTTTCAGATCAGAGTATATGAGTGACCCCCACCTCTATTTAAACCGGAAAATCCATGACAAGATTGGATTGCAGGCCAAACCATCCATGGTTCTGTGATATGGGGTTCCACACAGAGGAAGACGGGACAAAGACCATTCTCTCCAGACCTCCACTGCCAGCAGATAGCAGCCACTCCAGCTTCAATCAGCAGCTTCCTGTCCAGCCCTGGGACGCAGCTTAAAGAAACTCTTTCCACATGAACGGCTCATTCCATGGGAAAGGGGCATAAATCTTTTTTTTTCAACGCGGTAACGGCTGCGGCTGATACTCCCCCATTTTTCAGACCTTTGTAACCAAACCCCTGTCCCCAACATTTGAAGGTGGTGGATTTTGTGATGAGACCACTGTTATGAAGTTGAAGGCGTGCACTATACCGTAAAAAGAGAGTGAATGTTTTTCAGAACTGAGAGCTGACAAATACCTGTGATGACCAGCTAGCAGTCTTAGTGTGTGCTGCAAAAAAAAATAGATGTAAGGTTTGGTTATGAAATGGATACCTGAGTTGGTTGCTGTATTGAAAACAATTCGAATTTAACCAATATGTTTAAATTATGCCTCATAAAACTAAAATCCATTCGCGCTTGAATTTAGTGTTGTGAAACACTGCAGAAACGAAGGGCTTCCTTACTTTTGCCCCTATTGACCATACTCCATGAAATATTCCCAGATCCTCAGTTGCGGAATTTTGCTGTTGGAATTTACCTCACAAACCGTGTTACCATGTGCTGCATTGTGCGAATCGCAAGACGGACAGCACTTAACCCGGAACACAAACAAAAATGACAAATCAAACGCAATTTCAGATACACCGAATCACGAATGCTATTTGTGAGACATTCCGAGGGCAATGAGGCATAAGCTACCGCCACAACTGGCAACAGAGCAACTCCAAACTGCTCTTCCAAACATACTGGAGCCTTAGTGCACCGCCGCTTCCCGGAAAGTGCTGAAATGAGAGAAAAGGAAGAACAGAATATGAACGAACCACGAAAATTGAAGATTACCAATCAGTGACAGTCAGATTAGCTTTCCCTCCGATCAACAATGCGGGAGGGCTGCAGCGTATCATCAACCTATCTCTCCAGGACAGAACTGAAGGAAAATGAGAGAAATCCAAGACAATATGACTTCGCAATTATTTGGAATTATTTTCCCATTCGCCAGAACACCAAACAAGGATGCGTACAGTCACTACAGCATTGTGTTTCACAACAGCGATGAAATAACAATTCCCACTGGGTTTCAGTGAAAACAGTGAACAATACAACTTGCCTGGAACATGAAGCAGCAGTGGAGCTGCTGGAGCGCGGGACTTGTCGTGTGGGAGGCGCAAGTTGTCACTCCACTACGGACACTGCCCTCATGGAGAGTCTGCACTCTCCCACATCAGAGACAAGTTTCCAAGCAACAAACCCAGCTGCTCATGTTGGAATTTAAATGCAGCAGCCTTTAGCACGCAGCACGAGCATAAGGCAGCAGGGGACACGAACGTACGTTTCTGTTCAGGCACAAACCTTAAGTCAGGGGCTGAGGCGGCTCGGCCATGGCCCTAGGCACACTGCGATGTTTATCTCATACATTTTCAATTGTACTCATGCGAGAAATCAGAAGCAAAGTCACAGGGAAAGGGTTGCACCATCCCGGTCCTGCTCGCACTGCTCATGGAATACGCCCAGCAACAATACCAGTTTTGCAGCAGATAATGATAGCCCATCAATCCAGACAAAAATCAATGGGAAGCTGAGTCTGTCTTCTGAGACTCGTTTGAGTCACAAATGGAATGTGTCTGTGAGCATGTACATTCGGTTATGATACGATAAAGAAACCATGAGCTGCATAACAGTACTGCAATTTAGATTCTTGCTTTGATAACTGGTTTCGCCCATTGCTCGAAAGGGTACAACTATCGCGATTACACGTAACATAAAACACACCGGAATGCAGGGAAAATGCAGAAAGCTGAGCAGGCCATGTACCAGATCATACAATGCAGCTAGACAATAGACAATAGGTGCAGGAGTAGGCCATTCTGCCCTTCGAGCCAGCACCACCATTAAATATGATCATGGCTGATCATCCTCAATTAGTATCCTGTTCCTGCCTTATCCCCATAACCCTTGATTCCACTATCCTTAAGAGCTCTATCCAACTGTTTTTTGAAAGTATCTAGAGACTTGTCCGCCACAGCCTTCTGGGGAAGAGCATTCAAAACACCCACCACTCTCTGGGTGAAGATGTTTCTCCTCAACTCTGTTGTAAGTGGCCTACCCCTTATTTTTAAACTGTGTCCTCTGGTTCGGGACTCACCCATCAGCGGAAACAAGCTTCCTGCCTCCAAAGTGTCCAATCCTTTAATAATCTTATACGTCTCAAACAGATCGGTCTCAACCTTCTAAACTCAAGTTATACAAGCCGAGTCGCTCCAATATTTCAGCGGAAGATAGTCCCGCCATTCCG
>NW_025210704.1:0-12338 GCF_004010195.1 Chiloscyllium plagiosum
TGTGCTAAATGAACATTTCTCATCGGTTTTCACCTCAGGAAAAGGAGAACATTGTAGAGGAGGTGAATGAGATACAAGATCAATTCTAGAAAGAGTGAAAGTAGACAAGTCACCCTGGGCTGGATGGGATTTATCCGAGGATTCTCTGGGAAGTTATGGAGGAGATAGCAGAAGCTTTGGCTTTGATATTCAAGTCATCATTGTCCACAGGTTTAGTACCACAGGACTGGAGGATTGCAAATGTTGTGCCCTTGTTCAAGGAGGGCAGGAGGGATGACCAAGTAATTTTTGACCAGTGAGCCTTACTTCTGATGTAGGAAAGGTTTTGGAAAAGATTATAAGAGATAAGATTTATAATCATCGAGCTAGCAACAATTTGATTTCAGATAGTCAACATGGTTTCGTCAAGGGCAGGTCGTGTCTCAAACCTCATTGAGTTTTTTGAGATGGTGACCAAGAATGTAGGTGAGGGTAGGGCAGTTGACGTGGTATACATGGACTTCAGTGAAGCCTTTGATAAGGTTCCACATGGTAGGCTGTTGGAGAAAATGCAGAGGCATGGGATTGAGGGTGATTTAGCAGTTTGAATTAGAAACTGGCTTTCTGAAAGGAGGCAATGAGTGATGGTTGATGGAAAATATTTAGCCTGGAGTCCAGTTACTGGTGGTGTGCCACAATGATCTGTTTTGGGACCACTGATGTTTGTCATTTTTATAAATGACTTGGACGCAGGCATAGGTGGATGGGTTAGTAAGTTTGCAGATGACACTGAAGTTGGTGGTGTGGTGAATAGTGTGGAAGAATGCTACTGCTCCATCTATCAGACCAGCTCATCTATATCCTCTTACCATCTCAGACTCTTATATTCTAGCTCTATCAAAATGAATGCTGATGTTGCATTTGCCTTCCTAACTGCCAAGTGAACCTGCATGCTGTCCTTAAGTGAATCCTGAACCAGGACTCCAAAATCTACAACTCTTTTCTTCCTAACAAAGTACAAAACCCTTCACATTTCCCCATTATCAACCAATGGTAACTTCTTCGCCCACTCTTGTATCCTGTCCAAGTCCTTCTGCAACCTCCCAAATAGACCATATCCACTGGCTGTCCTTAGTCTAACTTATTTGTTGCCATCTTGAAGAATTCTAACAGATTTGTCAGGCATGACCTCGCCTTAACAAAGTCATGTTGACCCAGGTGAATTTCACCATGCACTTCCAAGTGCTCTGCAATCTTATTCTTAATAATATAGAGACTAAAGTCTCACGAATGACTGAGGTCAAGTGAACCGGCCTATATTTTCCTGTCTTCTGACTCCCTCTCTTTAACAAAACCATGCTGTCTGTTTTTGGTACATCACTCCCTCTCCAACTGTAGATCGATTGTGTCCCTGAAAATTGCTTCCAATTGATTCCCCCTCCTGAGGTGAGACTGACTGGACTGTAGTTACTTGGTTTATCCCTTGCTCCCTTTTTGAATTGCGGTACCACATTGGCTTCCCTCCAGTCTTACTATACCTCTCCTGTACCCAGAGAATAATTCAAAATGTTTTGCAAACATCCTGACTATTTCTCCTCTTGCCTAACACAAGAACTTGAGACATATTTCATCCAGCCTTGGTTTTTAGCCTGCCAGACCACTGTGAACATTCAGGATAAAGCATCAGCAATTAGTTTTTCTTTCCCAACAATATGTACAACTTTTATTTTAGACAGCTGCAAATCTAAGCTCAATCTACACAACCTTGGAGTCTTAGTTTTAATTTTTTGTCCAAAAGTAAGCAGATTATGATTAGGAAAAAACACACAGTCTTACTGTTTCCATGTCAAACATAATCTTCAAAGTGTTGAAGAACTGATCACAATGCTTCCTTGTCTATAGTCAAGCAGCATTTCTGATGTTGGTTCCATGTTTTTGAAAGATAGGCCATAGGCCTTTCCATTCCAGCCTCATCGTCCTATAAGAGAGCTGCTGTAATCCCCAAATCACTAACATCTCCTGCTAATTGAAATGGTCCATTAAACTTCAATGCACTTAATATGGGCGGCACGGTGGCACAGTGGTTAGCACTGCTGCCTCACAGCGCCAGAGACCCGGGTTCAATTCCCGACTCAGGCGACTGACTGTGTGGAGTTTGCATGATATTCTATAAGGTGCACTGACTGACCTCGTTACAATCACTCCATCCTTCCCCGCCTGAATCTGAGGACAGAAGCCAGTTCTTTTCTTTGTAGCTCCTCTTGGGGTGTTTGAGCACTGGGTCAGGTCCCTCCAACTCTGCCCCCGATATGGGCGGTGTGGAACACCCAGCTGCTCACCTCTTGTGCCTGGATTGTCTTGGAAGAAATTCCTTCTCCTCTCCAGGCATCAAAGGCACTGAGGCAGCGACATCCGCTGTGTCCATTTCAGATTCCGAAGGAACTTCAAAGCCTGATGGACAGGCAGAATGCATGGGTTCCCGAACAATTAGAAACACTGCCAAGGAGCCGGGCATGGATTGTTTCTGCACTGTTTGTGAGTTTGCAGCTTTCATATGGTCCATGTCCTTGTTCAGGACCATTGGACCGACCAGAACTTTATACGTCACAGGACCTGACCTCGTGTTGACCATGGAGCTTACCCATGCAGAGCCATTCCTGTGGTTCCTCAACCAATCTTCATCCCCTGAAGAAGATCAGAAGTCAGATGACACCAGGGCGCAATTGTTTGCTCTCACTTTATCTTCCAACAGGTGTGACCTGGTCTTGTTGGCTATGGAGCCCAAGTAGGTCCCTTGGGGTGCCTGGAATTCACATTTTTCCCTTCTAAGGTACATGGTCACCTGGAAGAAACATCTAAGGACTGTGTCCAAGTTCTTTAAGTGCTCCTTGTTAATCTTCCCTGGTATTTGCATGTCATCTTGATAAATGCCACCATGTGGCGAGAACCTGTAACATGTTGTCTATTGTCTGCTGAAAAACTATCCAGGCTAATGTTACTCCAAATGGCAGTATTGTGTATTGGCACTAACCTTTATGGGTATTAATTGTAGAATATTTCTGGGAATCCTCATCTAACTGCAATTACAAATACACACGGGTCATGTCCAGCTTCATGAAGGACAGTGCCCCCTTCCAGCTTTGTGAATATATCTCACTGCGAGGGATTGGGTATTTATCCAACTGTGAAAAGCTGTTTACCATTTGTTTAACATCCTCACAAATGGCTGGTATGACCGGGGCTGCCTATTCTGTAAACTGCACTGGTCGGATGCTTCCTTTGCTTTCCAGCCCTCTGATTTCTGCCTCCAATTTGAGGCAAATGGCACTGGCTGGGCCTTTCAGCCTTCTGGAATTACTTCCTGGTCAACATGCACAGTGGCCTTGTCTCCCCTGATAGTCCCGAGAGCTTCCTGAAAAATGTCAGGTATTTCATTCGGACTCAGGCAGCCATTTTCCAATTGGAGAATATTGAGCCAATCTCGGTGAATCATTCTCAACCAATTTTAGCCCCATCAAGCTTGCTGCATACATAGTCAGTGGCAACTGAACCAACTGGTTCTCATAGGAGGCCCTTAATCTGTAAAGGTTACCCAGTGTAACTTGTTAGTCTAGCTGGGGTCTTGCACAAGCTTAAGGGTTGGAGTCCAGAGTGAATAATGTTAAACACTGGTTCTGGCATCACTGAAACACCCACACCAGTATCGGGCTCCATTAGAAGTGGGTGACCGTTTAACCAGATGTTTAGAACATAAAAGAATACAGCGCAGTACAGGCCCTTTGGCCCTCGATGTTGCGCCGATCCAAGCCCACCTAACCTACACTAGCCCACTATCCTCCATATGCCTATCCAATGCCCGCTTAAATGCCCATAAAGAGGGAGAGTCCACCACTGCTACTGGCAGGGCATTCCATGAACTCACGACGCGCTGAGTAAAGAACCTACCCCTAACATCTATCCTATACCTACCACCCCTTAATTTAAAGCTATGCCCCCTCGTAATAGCTGACTCCATACGTGGAAAAAGGCTCTCACGGTCAACCCTATCTAAACCCCTAATCATCTTGTACACCTCTATCAAGTCACCCCTAAACCTTCTTTTCTACAATGAAAACAACCCCAAGTGCCTCAGCCTTTCCTCATACAATCTTCCTACCATACCAGGCAACATCCCGGTAAACCTCCTCTGCACCCGTTCCAGTGCCACCACATCCTTCCTATAGTATGGTGACCAAAACTGCACACAATACTCCAGATGCGGCCACACCAGAGTCCTATACAACTGCAACATGACCTCAGTACTCAATTCCTCTACCAATAAAAGCCAGTACGCCATATGACTTCTTCACCGCACTATTTACCTGGGATTGCTGTTGCTGTTGTTCATCATTCTGATAACAGGCTAACATCTCTGCACTCTATATCTCGCATTAACATTCACGATGAGCAACAAGTCTGTTATCAGCACAACAGCAAATGCATGGGACAAGCTTGTCACTTTTATGCAACTAAATCCATCTCCTTTAAATAGGCCCATAAACTTGATACCTGCACTTCTTCAGTCTACAATTCTATAAGATTATAAGAAAGCCTCTTTCTTAGAAGATCATTTGTAAAACATGCCTAATGAAGAACTATAATTAACAAAGACCATGTAATGCTGCACAATGTATCAAAACACAAATCAGAGGACATAGAGATTATGGTTACTTAGCAACACAAGTGCTGCACCCAATTCTGTTCACTGAGGTATACAGATGAAATGCAGATAAGATGAAGACAGGAGAGGGTTGGATATATCAGCCTTCAAAAGAAGGCATCCAGTGGTAATCTTATAGTATCTTTTCAATTTGCTTAAAATCTATGTTGCTTCAAGTAATATTGCAACAGTAGATCTCCTCCCTTGCTTCCCAGAGAATCCTAGGTAAATGCCATCAGCCCAGGGGACTTATCTATTTTCACCCTTTCCAGAATTTCCAACACCTCTTCCCTACATACCTCAAAGCCATTCATTCTACCTCAAAGCCATTCATTTTGATTGGTTCTGATTTGGATGTTGCCAATAAACGTCACCGTTCCAAACCAGATGTAGGTGGATTTTCCCAAGGTGTGCACTCTCCTGGATACTGGACTATGACCTCTCTTACCCTGTTTAGGTCCAGTGGGAATCCAGTGGGACTGTTTCAAGTCGAATACCGGCAGCAACGATAGTGGCCTGTTGGCCCGGATCCTGAAGACAATTTTAATTGTTTGGCTGAGGCCTGGCTTTGTTCTGGGGTTTTACTGTGGGCTGATCTCAAGTCCCTCTGTTCAGGGAATGTCCTGAGTGAGGCTACGCAGTTGCCTTCACTCAAGTAGTGTTCCCCAAGCTCAATCGGCCTGGTGAGGGGGTTCATTTCCATCAGGACGCCTTGCAACTCGTTTGCCCCACTTGCCACATTTTCCATGATAAAGCCAGTTGTCGTGCACTTTGAAGTCCAGTTGGGCTTCAGCTAGTAGGTGCTTTTGCATGGTTACATCATTAATCCCAAATACCAAATGGTCTCTCAACACCTCCTTAAGGGTTAAACCAAATTCGCATGCCACTTCCAGTTGTCTGAGCCCAATAAAAAATCCTGATATGGATTCCCCTGGTTCTTGAATTGCCAAACCAGGAGCATTTCAGAATTAGAGGAGACTTGAGATCATAATTTCTCTTAACTAAATCCACAAACTCTTGAAAGGTTTTTGTATCTGATGCCTCAGGGAAAGTTACTCTCCTCAGAACAAAACAAACTGTGGCTCCACAAGCTGTCAGGAAAACTATTGATTGCTTTTCAACCACCCCGTAATAATTTGGCCAGAATCAATAACACATTTTTTCCACATCCTGGGCCTGGTCTTTGACAGTAGGATAAAATGAGTCAATCTTCAGAAATAACAGGATGATGTCAGAAATGTTTACCCCAACTCAAAGATGACTGTTACAAGCGATTTTTTTTTTCAGGAGCATACTTACCTGTCAACACCACTGAAATAACTCCACAGACACTGGCATCCCTCACCAAGTCACCCTTTGTGGAAAGTCCTTCACACTGATCCTCCCTCAGAGCCAGCTTTCAGAATGAACAGGATATTTGACACTCCTGTTTATATCTGTCAGCCAGGGGTCCTTGATTAGACCAGATTAACAGCCCCAATCAGGGAACTCATATTCTATGACGTCCACCTGGCTGACCTCCTTCCAATCAATACATCAAGGGTGCGGCTATTGTCCTAAACTTAAATTGAAATTGTGATAAAATCCACACGTGCCCAAAAGCCTCATTTTCTCTCATTTTGTGTGAAAGTCAATGAAAGCTTTTGTTTTTCCTGTTCTGTGTGATACCTGTCCTTGTCCCACACACATCCCACAACATCACCTTGGTTTTCACAAATTCACTTGTTCCCCGATTTAACACAAACCCAGCTGACTGTAACTGTGGATTATTTGTAAAATGTTGTAATTTTCCATGTTGTATTATGTATTACAACATCATCCAAGTGAACAACAATTGATGCTTTTCCTACAATCAGGAGAATCAACTGAATATGTTCCCTAACTAACCCTTTGAATTACCTTGAAGGGAAACACTACATTTTGCTTTAAATGATTCACCTTCTAACAGAAACAGTAGCACAACTTCATCTCCTGCTTTAAAAATTCTTTTTGTCTGTTTATCTGGCCCACTTTAAGGGGAAAGTAGGAGAAAGAAGGGCTCATGCCCGGAACGTCGATTCTCCTGCTCCTTGGATGCTGCCTGACCTGCTGCGTTTTTCCAGCAACACATTTTCAGCACTACTTTAAGGGGAGGCAATGGCCGAGTGGGATTATTGCTAGACTATTAATCCAGAAACTCAGCTCATGTTCTGGGGATCTGGGTTTGAACCCTGGCATGGCAGCTGGTAGAATTTGAATTCAATTAAAAACATGAAACAAAGAATCTACCGATGGCCATGAAATATTGTTTATTGTCAGAAAAACCCATCTGATACACTGATGTCCTTCAGGGAAGTAAATCTGCAATCCTCACCTGGTTTGGCCTACATGTGAATCCAGATCCACACACTGTGTTTGACTCTCAATTGCCCTCTGAAATGGACAACAAAGCCATTCAGTTGTACCAAAGACTTCAAGAGAAACCATGGATGGGCAATAAATGCTAGACAGCCAGTGACGGCCACGTCCCAGAGAAGGATGTGGAAGCTCTCGAGAGGTTGAAGAGGATACTTAACAGAATGCTGTCTGGACCGAAGGGCATCTCTTTGAGGGAGCGAGGCCTTTTCTCATTGGAGTGAAGAAGGATGAGAGGTGACTTGATAGAGGTGTGCAGGATGATGAGAGGCATAGATAGAGTGGATAGCCAGAGATTGTTTCTCAGGATGGAAATGGCTATCATGTGGAGGCATAATTTTAAAGTAATTGGAAGAAGGTTTAGTTGAGATGTCAGAGGTAGGTTCCTGACACAGAGAGTGGTGGTTGCTTGGAATACACCAGTGGAGGTAGTAGAGTCAGATACATTAGGGACATTTAATCAAGTCTTGGATAGGCACATGGATGATAGTAAAATGAACGTATGCAGGTCAGTTTGATCTTAGAGGAGGATAAAAGGTTGACACATCATTGAGGCCTGTGCTGTGCTGTTCCATGTAACTCTACACGCTCTTGTTAACCCTTTTGAGAAGAGAAAATCTCAGCCTTTGTCTCAATCATTTGGACTCTCATTACAATCGGTTTTGATCATGATTTTGAGAGTTCAGTAATCTGTGTCCAAAGCACTTTGGATTTGTGGATAGTACAGTCAATTTTTGTTGTTTAATCCCCAAATTACTGATGTTACCGTGACAACGTTTTGTCATGAAGTCTGATCCTTGATTAAATTGTGCTTCGGGATTGGTGGACCCTAACAATGAAAAGCTCTGCGAGTGTTTGTCACTACCACTGCAATTCTGATTGTTTGAAAGAGAATAGTCTCTAAAATTCCAGTTGTCATATCCAGAATGATAAGAAAATATTTACTTCCAGCCTTTGATTTTGGTAATGGTCCTATAAAACCCACCAGTACATGACCGAATGGTTCCTTATAAACTGGTGTAGGAATCGGAGTGCTCGTTTAATCACGTATTGAGTTTTACCTCCAACTTGACATAATGACTCATTTTACAAAATTGCGGTGTCACTATTTGATGTACAACTAACCATCCTTCAGATACAGCCTCCACTTCCTCACTGGTACTGCATTCTGAAGATAATAGCACACTGGAGCTCCTTCAGCCTCTGCCTCAGTATGAATTGGCTGCACTGTTTAATTCAGGATCTGTTTTCTGGTCTGTAACTCAGGATGTCAAACCCAGCACTCCGCCTGCAATATCTTCACCTCTCTGGAATGTTTCAGCTATCCTTGCACTTGCTTGTGGGGTCTCATCAACCCGTTTGGATGGATTTTGTTTAACCATCCCTCTGGTTACTCCACACAAAGGAAAGATATCAAGAACCTGATCCATAATTATTTTGTCTTTTGAACCTCCTTTAGGTATTCTGTAATTCTGAGCAAAACTATTACCTTCACTCCGGCCAAATCATTCTCCAGCAGTAAGTCTACTCCCTCAATCGGTAATATCTTTACGACTCCAATATGTACGTCTCCTGATAAAGCACTTTCCAATTTATTTTATATATTGAAACAGGAAAATATTCTCCACCAATCGCATTTGTTAACCTTGGCTCCCATCAAACTCACTGGAGGAAAAGCAATCCTTTCTCCAGTAAAAGGGAGTGTTGTCCCTGTATCTCTTAATATAGTTAAGGGTTGAGCTACCTCACCTGAAGGAAAGGAGTCACTTTCCCTTTCGACAAAAGGAACCTCTCATCTCCCTTACACATTTCTGTACTCATGACAGAACTCACCTCTGGCCTTTATGTTATAGTCAGAGCTACAGTGTGCTCCACGTTATTCTCTTTATTGTGCTCCCTTGTCATCTTTGCTGATGCCTAGAAGTCCCATAGATTTTCCTCACACCTTCCAACATTCTGAATGCACATGACCCAACTTAGTCGAATAGAAACATTGAAGTTTCTGAACCGAACCTCCCCCCTCAGCAATTTCCTTGTTAATTTTCGGGAATTCCACCCTGTCCGTCCTGGTGACCTACCTCCCTTTCCTTCACCACTTTATATTTTTCTCACATTTCTGGCCTGACACAAAAAGAGATCAGAGGATCAGTTCGTATCCATCAGCCATTATACCGCTTGTCTTGCCCTGAGTACAATTTGGTTTTCGACATGAGTTCTGTTTACAGAAGATTAGGATGACTTAAATCCTTTTAAAATAACAGGGTGGCCCAGTGGTTAGTGCTACTGCCTCCCAGCGCCAGGGACCTGGGTTTGATTCCAGCCTCATGTAAGTGTCTGTGTGAATTTAGATTAGATTCCCTACAGTGTGGAAAAAGGCCCTTTGGCCCAACAAGTCCACACCGACCCTCCGAAGACTAATCCACCCAGAGCCATTTCTCTCTGACTAATGCACCTAATACTATGGGCAATTTAGCATGGCCAATCCACCTGACCTGCACATCTTTGGACTGTGGGAGGAAACCCACGCAGACACTGGGAGAATGTGCAAACTCCACAGAGACAGTCACCCAAGGCTGGAATCGAACCTGGGACCCTGGTGCTGTGAGGCAGCAGTGCTAGCCACTGAGCCACCATGCCACCCTTTGCACATTCTCCCTGAGTCTGTGTGGGTTTCCTCTGGGTACTCTGGCTTCCTCCCACAGTCTAAAGATGTGCAGGTTAGGTGAATTGGCCATATTAAATTGCCCATCGTGTTCTGGGATGTGTAGGTTAGTCAGGGGAAATGTTAAGTAGTAAGGGAATGGGTCTGTGTGGGATACTCTTCGGGAGGTTCAGTGTGGACACGTTGGGTCAAAAGGCCTGTTTCCACACTGTAGGGATTCTATGAATAATTTCTCTTTGTAACATTGTAAGTATTGACAGGCTTAAATGCTCTTATCCATTGAATAGACATTATCTTAAATCTCCGAAGCTCAGTCTATGTTTGTCCAGGCTGTTTCCATAAGTTCCAAAACTTCCAACTGGATGTTTCCAGGACCAACTCCTATCCACATTGAACAGCTCATCGTAAACCCTGCACTGTTCCAGTGACAGGGATGTAGAAATCTCTTCTACTTTACCAGTTAATTTAATTTGCATGGGCAAGGTCAGTTCTGCTTTTGCCCACCTTATGTCTGTTATCTTCTCAAACACCATGAAAATTGCTTCCATTTCCTTCTTTTCAAATTTTGACAAAACCTGCTGTAGTGATTGAAATGTGGGCCCGGTGGATCTCATTGATTAGATTAGATTCCCTACACTGTGGAAACAGGCCCTTCGGCCCAACAAGTCCATACCGACCCTCCGAAGAGCAACCCACCCAGACCCATTCCCCTGCATTTACCTCTGACTAATGCATCGAACACTACAGGCAATTTAGCCTGGCCAATTCACCTAACCTGCACATCTTTGGACTGTGGGAGGAAACCGGAGCACCCGGAGGAAACCCAAGCAGACACGGGGAGAATGTGCAAAATCCACACAGACAGTTGGGAATTGAACCAGTTTCCTTGGCACTGTGAGGCAGCAGTGCTAACCACTGAGCCACTGCGCTGCCCCTTTTAGAAGGTCCTTGATTGGGTTGTTACCTGGGCCAGGGGGCACTGGGGGACAGATATAAACAGGATATTCAGAGAGCCTCCTCATTCTCGGAACTGGCTCTGAGCTGGCTGGTAAGAGCCCATGAAAATAAAATGTGTCTTGGAGATAGGATCCTGGGCTCTGTGCAATCATTTCACCTGCACAATCTGAAACATCTCTGACTGAACTGTGAATTATGGCTCAAATCTTCCTCTTTAAGTCTCTTCCAAACATTTGGTTTAACTTGCCCAGCATAGAGTAACATAGAATCCCTAATGTGTGGAAACAGGCCATTTAGCTCATCAAATCCACGTTGACGTTCAAACAAGGATTCCATCCCGTCCCTGTAACCCTGCATTTCCTGTGGCTAATCCACCTAACCTTACATCCCTGGGCACTATGGAGAATTTAACATGACCAATCCACCTCACCCGCATATCTCTGGACTGTGGGAGGAGACTAGGTTACCCGGAGCAAACTCACACAGACGGTCCCAAGGGTGCAATCAAACCTGGGTTGCTGATGCTGTGAGGCAGCTGTGCTAACCACTGACCCACTGCTCCTAAATGGCATCATTTTCAATTTCTGTTACTTTTCTTTCTCTTGCCACTCTCGTTCCAATTTTTTAAGCTTTAATGCTCTTTGAAATTTTTTCCTTTCTCCTCCCTTTCTATCGCTTTCTCTGCTCTTTGGAATTCTAATCTCCAATTTTCTCAATTCCTTCAAAAACGTTCAGAATTGACCCAAATGACACTGATTTGTAACTTAAACAAAATACTTTACAATTTATGAACAATGCAGTGACTGTAGCAGAGTGAAATTTCAACAAAATTAAAGAGCAAAATAGTCCACTTGATGTCTATTCACAATTTTTTTTCATTTCAGCCCCATTCACACAAAGTACTGACAGATGAACAAACACAGTTAAGGGATAAATGCAATACAATAACAAAACTGGCCAGATCATGCAAGTGGTTCTCATGATACTTTAGTTCCACAGGCAGAGATAATTGTTTCTTGGTTTGACTTTCTGGAGATCTCAATCAGGGTCAAAGTTTCAGTTCACTCCGATGAACTCAGTAATACTTGGAACTGAGTTTCTATTCTCTGAACTTCCAATCGGTGCCAATGGAAGGTTAGTCTGGGAGCTTTCAAAACTTCATGCTTTTGCATCAAAACTCCTGCTCCCTGAAAACACAGACCAAAATCCAGTTCAAAACTGTGGCCTTTCACTCTCACCCTGACCATCTCCCCACGAGGTCCCAGTTACCATTCAACATCTACCATCAGCTTGAGCAGAAGGTCTCCCCCAGAACGGATTGACCGAGGTAATGACAAAAAATTAATGATCAAGATCTACTATCTGTTTAAACAGACTGCTCTCCCAGCTCACACCTGTTCTATGGAATGGTTTTGATCAAGAAGCAATCTGCAAATAACTTCCAGGCCTGGCCTCACAAGGAAATCAAAACTTGTTTGTCATCTTCAGCTCACATCTTTTTAATTCCCAGCTCCAAAGTAAAACTGATGAAATAAAAATAATGAAGTATTAGTGAGGGTTATAACATCATGAACTGCAGCAGCTCGCTAGTACCTTTGTGACAACAATGTGGGACCGGTAACACCCGCTCACAACACCTACACCCCA
>NW_025210704.1:14125-16152 GCF_004010195.1 Chiloscyllium plagiosum
ATAAACGTTTTCACACACAGGGTGGTACTTGTGTGGAACGAACTGCCAGAGGAAATGTTGGACGTATATACAGTTACAACATTTAAAAGACATTTGGATATCTGCATAAATAGGAAAGATTTGGGCCAATGTATAGCAAGTCAAATGAGTTTAGTTTGAGAACCCGGTCAGTGTGGACTGATTGGGCCAAATAGTCTGTACGTATATACAGTTACAACATTTAAAAGACATTTGGATATCTGCATAAATAGGAAAGATTTGGGCAAATGTATGCAAGTCGAATGGGTTTAGTTTGAGAAACTGGTCTGTGTGGACTGATTGGACCAAATAGACTGTTTCCATGCTGTATGTTGTTGTGTCAACATAATCTTACCAGATCAGAGCGGTTGCGTTTTCATTAGAGAGAAGCAGCTGGTGGTGGTTTAACCTGAGGGCCACCAGACCTTAGGCAAGGGAAGAGATTGAGAAGGAGAGCCCTTCATGGTAACCTCAAACCAGTGATAGGAATTAAACCCATGCAGTTCACATCGCACTGTTTTATAAACCAACAATGCAGCCAACTGAGCTAAACCAACTCCCCAGCTCTATGACCTTATAACTCTACATCATCCCTCTTTTGTCGCAATTGACTCATTGGTCAATGTTGTAACACCATCTCCCCTTTTCCATCCCTCCCCACCTCTACATGTCTCATCTGATGGTTCTATACCCTGGAACATGGTGCTGCCAATCCTGCCCCACTCTCAACCATGTCTCTGTGATCATAATACCACATCCCCAGCTCATTAATCTACACCCTCAGCTCATCTGCCGTACTCACAAATAAATGCTATGCCATGCTCCCTTATGCCCTCACTTGATGATGTTCACACTGCTTTCTGAACATACTTGGTTTGCCTTTTTAGGTCAGTTAGCCCAGTTGGCTGGCCAGTTGGTTTGCAGTGTAGAGTTATGCTAACAATGTGGGTTTAATTCCCATACTGTCTGAGGGGATCCTGAAGGTCCCACCTTCTCAACCGTGCCCCTTGTCTGAGGCAGAGTGACCCTCAGGTTAAATCACCATCAGTCAACTCTCTAATGAGGCAGCAGTTCTCTGGGATTATGACCAATTTTCTTTTACTTCAGTTCTTCTTCAAGTCTCTGTGTATCACCTCCAGCGCCTGTAATACTTCCACTGCGTACCCATCCTTCTGCTACAACTGATGAATGAGCCAGGTTGCTGAAGGCTGGCTGGGTAATAGAGTAGAAAGTGATGGGAAATAGAAAAGGTTCTGCAGGGAGGGCCCTGAGTCCTGCTCTTCAGATAACTCTGGGTCTCCTGGAACAATGGAGAGTTCAGAAAACTCTCAGGCACCAAACCCTCTCTTCAACCAACAGCAACAACTCCCCACAGTCTCACCTCAGGATGTTTACAAACCACCTGAAGCCCTCTGTGGTGTTCCAGTCTGTAGTTCATTCCACACTGTCTCAGATCTGTTTCTAAACCATGATTGTCCGATACGAAATACAAAGACAAAGTGAGGACTGCAGAAACTGGAGATCAGAGTCAAAAAGTGTGGCGCTGGAAAAGCACAGCAGGTCAGGCAGTATCTCAGGTGCAGGATAATCGACGTTTCAGGCATCATCCCAGATCCATCTCTCCAACTCAGCATCGCCCTCTTGAACTGTCCTCCCTGTCCATCCTCCTTTTCACGTATTCGCTACACCCTCCCCACTGAGCGATCACCATCACCCCCCACCTGCATCTACCAATCATCTTCCCAGCTGAGTGACCCCAGCCCCACTCCCCGATTTATCTCTCAGCCCACCTCCCCCTCTCCAAATTCCTGAAGAAGGGCTTATGCCCGAAACGTCGATTCTCCTGCTGCTCGGATGCTGCCTGACCGGCTGTGCTTTTCCAGCACCACACTTTTCGACTCTGATGTTAAATACAAACTGAAACAACTGTGGATGCTGTAAGTTAGCAGCATCTGTGGAGAGAAATCCGAGTTAATGTTTCAGGTCCGGTTTTATCTTTTCTCACTATA
>NW_025210704.1:16382-18401 GCF_004010195.1 Chiloscyllium plagiosum
TTTTCAGAGATCCTTCCTGCCACACTCGTTTGAATCCAGCCTTGGTGGGGTTTGTTTAAAACAAAGGGGGAGGGGTGTTATGTATCTGGTTGGATGCTGCCCCTTTAAGAAAGCTGGTTAGGTGACTTGCAGGGTGTCATTTCCCCTTCCCCCACCTCACCCCAGTTCCAAACTTCCAGCTCAACACCGTCCCCATGACCTGTCCTACCTGCCTATCTTCTTTTCCACCTATCCACTCCACCCTGCTCTCTGACCTATCACCTTCATCCCACCCCCATTCACCTACTGTACTCTATGCTACTTTCTCCCCACCCCCACCCTCCTCTCATTTATCTCTTCAACTTTCAGGCACTCTGCCTGTATTCCTGATGAAGGGCTTTTGCCCGAAACGTCAATTTTCCTGCTCATCGGATGCTGCCTGAACTGCTGTGCTTTTCCAGGACCACTCTATTCCAGAATCTGGTTTCCAGCATCTTCAGTCATTGTTTTTACTATGCGGGGTGTGGTGCCAGGGGCTCAGTAAGGAGACAGTTGTGGAGGTGTGAGCATCATCAATGAAGTGTTCCTGTCCAGAATTTTACCTGTGCCTCCCAAATGTGGAATTTCTGGTTCCCAGTGAATTACAAACGTCACAATAACAAAATGGCATAACTTTAATATGAAAGGTAGGAGGTTCAGAGGGAGTTTCAGGCAAAATGTTTTCGCTCTGAGGGTGGTAGGATTCTGGAATGCATTGCCTGCAACTTTACTAGATGCAGGAAGCCTCACAGGCTTTATAAAGTATTTGGATGAACACATGAAATGTCATTAGATCAAAGCCTCTTTGCTTAGTACGGGAAAGTGAAACTTGTGATTAAGTATGAGGGATCTCAGGAAAACATATGAAATTTTAGCAAAGACTAGACACAGTAAATGCAAGAAAGATGTTCCCAATGACTGAGGAATCAAGAACCAAGGGGTCACTGGATAAGGAAATGGGGTAGGTTATTTAGGACAGAGATGAAGGAGAAATTCATTTCCTCAAAGAAAGCATAAGGAATACATTACTACAGGTGGCACAGTGGCTCAGTGGTTAGCACTGCTGCCTCACAGGTCCAGGGACCCGGGTTCAATTCCCATCTTGGGCAACTATCTGTGTGGAGTTTGCACATTCTCCCCGTGTCGGCGTGGGTTTCCTCCAGGTGACCCGATTTCCTCCCACAGTCCAAAGATGTGAAGGTCAGGTGAATTGGTTATGCTAAATTTCCCTTAGTGTTAGGTGCATTAGTCAGGGGTAAATGGAGGGGAATGGGTTTGGGTGGGATGTTCTTCGGAGGGTCAGTATGGACTTGTTGGGTTGAAGGGCCTGTTTCCACACTGTAAGGAATCTAAACAGAAAACAGTCAAGGCCAAAACATTGAATACTTTAAGAAGGAGTTAGATAGAGTTCTTCAGACTAAAGGTGTCAAAGAGTATAGTAAGAAAACCAGAACAAGGTCCTGAGTTGGACAATCAGTAACGATCACATTGAAAGGTGAAACATGCTTAAAGGGCCGAATGGCCTCCTCCAGCTCCTATTTTCTGTGTTAACAAATGCCTTCTGGAAATATAAGCTCAATGTATCCACATGTTGTCCTTTATCTGCAGTACATTTCATTTTCACAAAGTGACCTGCTATAACTTCTTCAATATTAATTTCTAGCATTTTCACTCTGATAGATAAACAAACTGACCTGTTGTTTTCTACTTTCTGCCTTCTTCCCTTTTTGAATAAATGACTTACATTCACTATTTTTGAAAGGATTGGGACATCCCCTGAACCTTGAGAACTTTGGGAATTTAAAGCAATTGGTCAACTTTCCCAGCAGCGACACCTTAAAGACCCAAGTTACCCTCCAACAGGGACCCGGGAAGTTGCCAGCCCACAGCTTCAATGATTAACTCAGTGTCATTTCTCTGGGGATTGTAATTTTCTTGCAGATGCAAAAATTATTTGAATTCATCTGCCATTTCCATTATTAATTCTGCAGACTGACTCAT
>NW_025210704.1:18849-20255 GCF_004010195.1 Chiloscyllium plagiosum
CTTCCACACTTTTGGAATTTATCCTTGGCCACGGGGTCACTGGTATTCCTTTTCCTGGTTCCTTTTCCATACTTCCTCTTTTCTATCGGTATTTTAAAAGAATTGTATCCCTTCACACAAGAGCTGCCTTCAAGTTGGTTGAAAATATCTTGTGCATGAATGGCTGTGCAGGACTTGTTTTGCGGTTGCATTTTGTCTTGTTCCTGTTTTTGCTACCAAAATGGATGATCTCATACTTAACCACATTATACTTCAACTACAATATATTTGCACACTCACTGAACTGATTCAAATTGCACTAAAGTATCTGTATCCTCTTCATAGTTTACCCTCTTGCCCAACTCGGAGTATTTAATATTATTCATTCCCAGTTTGCAATTTTGTTTTTTAAGTGAGTAACATGTGGATTTTCTGTGTCTCTCAGATTGATAATTGACTTAGTATTGCTGTAGCCATGGTGATTTCTTCAGAGGAGAGTTTTTGGGGACAAGCTTTAGAATTGATGGATTTTTGTTTATCTTAGAATGTTCTGTGGCTCAGGAAGATAAAAAATGGGTCCTCAAGGTTTGTTAGAACTTTCTAGAACTTGTTTTTGTGAGCTTCAGGGATACAGCTATAATTTGGAGGAAGAGTCTTTATCCTTAGTTTTACTCTTGGTTTGTGCAATCTTATGAAATGCTTGGATGAATATGGCACCTGTGAAGGGAAGAACATAGTAATTTACTTTACCTTCAAATGAAGAGCTAATGTTAATCACAGTCCAGAAATGTTGGGACAAAACCCTGAAGAGGTTACTTGAAACTCAGTGCATTTGAACTCAACTGTATCCTAGTTCCAGTAAAAACCTACATGTTAACCAATAAGTTAAAATTACAAGTGGCTTCTATCGACTGAAGTGATAGAAACAGGGATTCTGGTGTAAGTATTGCACAAGTAGTGTTTTTGGTTACTATATGACATGTGATTTTAGTCACTGTACCAGTGAAAAGCTTTGGGTACGATGAAAAAGCTTTTCATTGAATTTAATTTGTAAAAGAGTGTTTTGGCGTAAATGGAATTATACTTGTAGCATACTTTTTAAAAATCTTTGGGTTTGTGTCAGAAGTAGACGGTTTTGTTTATTTTATTTTGAGGTGTCAAGAACCAAGGGGGTCACTGGATAAGGATATGGGGTAGGTCATTTAGGACAGAGATGAAGGAGAAATTCATTTCCTCACAGAAAGCACTATCAATTAGTGATTGATACAAGGGGAGTGGTAGAGAGGCTCTGGTTCAGAGATGAATTGAATATCTCTTACTGAATGCAGCCAACTGTTGATGAGCTGCTAATGTGGTTTGTCCTTTTAGGAAGCTGCTCAAACACTCAGAGTGGAAAAGTGATCTCCATAAACCATGACAGGTTAATA
>NW_025210705.1:0-1743 GCF_004010195.1 Chiloscyllium plagiosum
CTGCGAACTCTATCCATCCCTCAAAGATCCTCTGTCGGTGACATGCGCCATGCATTTGCAACAAGGCAGATGGAATGATAGCATTAACTGAAGAGAACAGATATGATCGAAATATTGTTATGGAGATGTGGCTGCAGAATGACCATGGCTGGGATGTGATTATTGAGGGGTAGTAGGGATTTAGGCAGGATCAGTAAAAAAACAAACGAGGTCCTGTTTTGTTGTGAAGAAAGGATGCAGTCAGTGCATCCTGAGACAGCCAATTTAATCTGGGAATCAAAATATAGAGTCATGTTGAATGGACAACTTTCAAATAGCAAGGGAAATCTGGAAGTTCAAATCACAATCCATGGAATCAATGGTCATTGGTAAGTTGGAGCCAATATTTTCTTGGTGATAGTAGACAGAGGCACGTGCAGTGGTGAATTTCTGATTGGATATCTGTGGCTAATGGTGTTCCACAGGATCAGTGCTGCGGTCTCTGTGTGTAATTTATCTCTGCGAATAAGATGAAAATGGCAGCAGATTGATGAATAATTTTGCAGACAACATTTGGAGAGGCTTGTAATGATT
Organism: Chiloscyllium plagiosum; assembly: GCF_004010195.1. NCBI lineage: Eukaryota > Metazoa > Chordata > Chondrichthyes > Orectolobiformes > Hemiscylliidae > Chiloscyllium > Chiloscyllium plagiosum. The sequence goes on from NW_025210705.1 coordinate 574, forward strand.
AGGGATAGTTCGGGGAATTGTGGATAGTGAGGAAGAGTGTTAAAGGTTGCAGCAGCATGTAGATCAGCTGGAACGCTGAGCAGAGAAATGGCAAATCGAATTTCATCGGGACAAGTGTGAAGTGATGCATTTATGAAGTCAAATGGAAGAGAGAATTACACAATTGGAAACATTGATAAAACAGGCGACATTGGATGCAAATCCGTAGCTCCCTGAAAATAACAACACAGTAGGATGTGGTGGTAAAGGAGGCGAATGGCATGCTTCCTTTCATTGGTCACAGTATTGAGTACAGACATGTTGTGACTGAATGAAACTTAATTCGGCAATGTTTGGTATGTTGTGTGTAGGTTAGGCGCTGATCGCTCAATTTATCTCACTTTTAAAATATTCTCACTTGCCAGACTTCCCTTTCCCTGCAAATAGACTCCCCAATCACCTTTTGAAAGTTCCTGGCTGATACGATCAAGATTGGGCTGGCCCCACTTTATAACTTGAACTTTGGGACCAGGTCTTTCCTTTTCCATCGCTGTTTTCAAACTAATAGAATTGTGGTCACTTGGCAAAATACTTTCCCACTAACACCTCAGTCCCTTTCCCTACCTTGTTTCCCAAGGGGAGGTCAGCTTTTGCACCTTTCTCTAGTTGGGCGATTTACGTACTGTTTGGCGTTTTCTGAATCGCAATTAACAAATTCCTCTCTTCCTACAACTGAATAGTGGAAATGCCAATCTAGGTTTGGAAAGTTTAAAAACCCCTACCATAACAGCCTTCTGAATGATATTTGAGATCTCCTGACATATTTGTTCCTCAGTCTGCCACTGGTTATTCAGGGTCAGTACACTTGTATCAAAGTGATGACCCATTCGTTTTCACAGTTCCACTAACTCAGTGGGCGATCCCACAGGAATGTCATCTCTTAGTATTGCTGTGATGTTTCATGCAATCAAATACCACCACCACGCGTCCTTCCTTTCTCGCGACCCCTTCGATGCTTCTTGTGGTCTCTCTACCTTGAAAAGATGATTTGCTAGTCCTGCCCCTCCCTCAGCTGTGTTTCTGTAATAACTATACTCTCCCAGTCCCATGTTCCCATCCATCCCCTGAGTTCATCTTCCTTAGCTATCAGGCCCCTCGCACTGAAATAAATGCAGTTTAATCATCAGTTTT
>NW_025210705.1:1929-3926 GCF_004010195.1 Chiloscyllium plagiosum
CAATTTACCAACTTGCCTTGGATCCCATGGTCTCTTTCCCTCTGGATCAGCCTTCCATTTGGGACCTTGTCAAAAGCCTTACCCAACTCCATATAAACCACATCATCTGCACTGCCCTGCTCAATATTTTTAGACACCATTTCAAAAACCTCCACTGAATTTCTCAGACAGTATCTTCCTCTACCCGAGTTGATCCTCACCTTTGCAAATGTTGATTCATCCACAGAACTGTTTCCAATAATTTCCCTCCCATTCCTGAGAGACTATCTGCTCTGTAAATACCTGGCCTACCCCTGCTGCCCTTCTTGAAAAAAGGAACCACATTAGCGATCCTCCAGTCATTCGGCACTTCACCTGTGGCTAGCAAAGTATTAAATATATCCACCAGGACCCCAGAGATCTCCTCCCTTACCTCCCAAAGCAGCCTAGGATACATTTTGTTGGGTACTGGGGATTTCCCCACCTTTATGCCTATGAAAACATTTAATACCTTCCCCTTATTGATCTTAACATGTTACAGAGCCTCACCATCCCAACTGAAATCCCCAGATACAATGTATTTCTCCCGTGTGAATACAGATGGGAAGTATTCATTGAAGACCTCATCTACTTCCTCTGGCTCCATGCACTGATTGTCCATTTGGTTTCTCATAGGCCTTGCTCTTTACTCAGTAATTTTCTTATTCCAACTATATTGATAAAGTACCTTGTGACTTTTCCTTAATAGTATTTGACAAGGATATTTTATGGTCATTGTTTGTATCTCATTTCTAAGGACCCCCTTGTACTCCCTACACTTTTGGATGGCTTCGTCTGGTTTTATGAGACTGTATTTTCTTTATCAATCTCATGATATCGCTTTATCAGTATTCGCTGGACTTTTTGCCTTTACTATTCCCTTTTCAGGAACACACTAGCCCTGAATTTTCTCTGTATCACTTTAACATACTCCCACTTCCCTAATACAGACCCAACTACAGATAGTCCTCCCAGTATATGTTTGCCAGATCCTCTCTATTGATAGTGATACTGATAGGAGACTCAATTCTGAGGGGGGCAGACAGGAGACTGTGTGGCTGCAGAAGAGACCCCAGGAATGTGTGCTGCCTTCGGATACCAGGGTCAAGGGTGTCTCTGAGTCGTTACTGAACATTCTGAAGGGGAGGGTTAGTAGCCATTGGTTATTGTGCACATTGGTCCATATGACAGAGGTAGACAAAGGGATGGTGTCCTGTGAAATGTGTATCAGGAGTTAGGTAAGAGGTTTAAAAAGGAAGTGATCTACAGATTATTCCCAGTGCCACCTGCACCGTTGAGGATTGAAACAGAAAGATAGGCCAGATAGATGTGTGGCTGAGGAGCTGGGGGAGGGGGTAATATTTGGATTGAGATCTCTTCTGGGGTAGAGGTGACCTGTACAAGGGGGAACACGTTTGACTTAAAACAGAGGGGCACCAGGATCACTGCGAGGGAGATTTGTTAGTGTTACCTGGGGAGGGTTTAAACTAGGTTGGCAGGGACTCTGAGTAAGAGAGGTACCATCGGCCAGTCAGGGGAAAAATACGTCAGCCACCGAGAAGAGGTTTCCTATTCTGGATATCCTGGGGCACAGTCAAGGGAGGGAAAAGTCTACTGGTTTAACGTGCATTTGTTTCAACACACGAAACCTGACTGGTAAGGTAGACGATCTCAGAGCATGGATTGGCTTTGGGGACTGGGATATTATAGCCATAACAGAAACATGGCTGAGAGAAGGTCAGGACTGGCAGCTCACTGTTCCAGGATACAGAAGCTAAAGTTCTGACAGAGTGAGTGAGATGGGAGAGTTGCACCTTTGATAAGGGAGGGCAGAACAACAGTGTTTAGAAGGGATACTCTGAAGGGATCATCAAATGAGGTCATATGGTTAGAAGTTAGAAACAAAAAGGGGATGGACTCTGTTGGGACAGTGTTCCAGATTCGCAAAGAGCCAGCGGATACTTGAGGAGCAGATGTGT
>NW_025210705.1:4117-8541 GCF_004010195.1 Chiloscyllium plagiosum
GCAGGTGATAATCCTAAAAGGTGAAAGGTAGAAACTAAATGTGTTTGATATTACATTCCATGACACTGCTATCCTGTTGCTATAAATTCTGTGCCGTACGACTGTGCTCCACAATCACCTGATGAAGCAGTGCTCTGAAACCCAGTGCCTCCAAATAAACCTGTTGGACTGGAAGCTGGTGTTGTGTGATTTTTAACATTGTCCACCCCAGTCCAACACCGGCTCCTCCACATCATGATTACCATCGATTGGGTGAGTCTGTTTGAAGGAAAAGGAATGACTGGCAAACGGGAGGGTTTTAAAAGTGTGATCTCAAGAATCCAGGTCCAGTATATCCCTGTTAGGGTGAAGGGAAAAGCTGGCAGGTTTAGGGATCCCTGTCTGCTGAGGGTTATTGAGGCTCTGTTCAGGAAAAAGAAAACAGCATACATTGGGTTAAATCAATCCATTTCTTTTTCCAGTCCGAAAGACACGATCAAACTGTGGAGACCCTGCAATCCTCTCAGGTCCCTGCTGCAGTCAGGATCTGTAGAACTCACTCCAATGCCTGTTACTCTCCTGATCCAGTTCCGAAAAGACTCACTATCTGCGTAACATCCCACCCTGTCAATGCAAGCTCCTCCAGTCTCTCCATCCATCTACTCATCGCCATAACCTTCTCCAGCTCTTACACCTCTATCTGTGTAAATGCCACACTCCCCTACAAACCTTCCCATTTTGACTAAACTGCTGGAGGCAACTAATGCTTCCTTATCTGTGAAACTATCACCAACCATCACATCCTACCAACATCCTTGTGCCTGTAAACTGCTTCATCCCTCCCAACCTCCCCATCTCCATGAACTCCTGCAGACCCTATAGCTCTGTAACCTCTTGTGGCTCTATGGTCCTCGCTCCCTGTGAAACTACCTCCCGTCTTCACACCCCTCCCAGTCTGGGTCGTCTACTCCAGATCAGACCATTGCTGTCTATGTTACCTTCTGACAATCCGAGCACACCTTCCTATTTGTGTCTCTTCATTCAGATCCCATCTTTCCAGCTTTCGGAAACCTCTTTGTGCCATTGTGACCCTCCCTATTTAGAACGTAGAACAGTACAGCACAGCACAGGCCCTTCGGCCTCAATGTTTTGCTGACCTTTTATCCTACAGACCCTACATTTTACTATCATCTATTTGCCTATCTAAGAATAGCTTAAGTATCCATAATATATCGGATTCTGCTACCACTGTTGGCAGAGCATTCCACGCACCCACTACACGATGTGTAAAGAACCCACCCCTGACATCTCCTATAAACCTTCCTCCAATCACCTTCAACTTATGCCACCTCATCATTTCCATTTTTGCAATGGGAAAAGTATGTGGTTATCCTCTCTATCTAAGCCTCAAATCATCTCATTCACCGCGATGAAATTACCTCTCATCCTTTTTCATTCCAATGAGAAAAGCCCTAACTCCCTCAAATATTCTTTGTAAGATCTCCCCTCCATTCCAGGCAGCATCCTGATAAATCTCCTCTGCACCCTCTCTAAAGCTTCCACATCTTTCTGGTAATGAGGCAACCAGAATTGAACACAATAAACCAAGTGTTGACTAACCAGGGCTCGATAAAGCTGCAGCATAACCTCATAGCTCTTAAATTCAATCCCCCTGCTAATGAAAGCCAACACACCACATGCCTTCTGAACAAGGCTATCAGTCTGAGTACCAGCTTTGAGGGATAAATGGACGTGGACCCCAAGATTCTTCTCCACACTATCCTCCACACTGTCAAGAATCCTGCCTTTCTCCCTGTGAAGGTTTTCTGCGGAATCGTTCAATCTTAAACCCTCACTATCTTGGTAACCTGTTCCAATCTCTCCAACACTAGTAAACTGGGAAACCTCTTCAAGTCCCGACAATCCTCCTTTCCTCTGTAACCTCCTTTATTACTATCTTCCCTCAAAATTACTGAAAACTCTATTTGCCACAGCAATACTCCTGATATCTGCATAAATGTCCAGAATGGCTGTGCACAGCTTCAGGTTCCCAGGCTGGGAGATGTGAGTTCAGATGTGAATCTGTTTGCCCATTCTGTCGTTGTGCCTGATAATGACCTGGTGCTGCTCAGGTAGAAAGCAGTCCCCGTGCATCTGGTAACCTCCAGATCTATGTTCCTGTCCAGAGCTCACCTCATCGATGCCTTCCTTTCGAAAGTTCTTTATTTTGTCATTATTGTCAAGCAGCGGTTTCGTGAGATGCAGGAATTGGGGAGTTGCCATTTCGAGAGAATGAAACGTTTATCATTGGGAATTAGGAAGCCTATTAAATGAAAATGGCAGTCCAGAGACAGTGTACAGTATTCCTGTTACGGTGAAAGGAAAAGCTGATAGGTGTACGGAATACTGGATGAGAAGAGAAATTGAGGTTTCAGTGAAGAAAAAGAAGTCAACATATCTCAGGAGAGAGTGTGAATCCTGAGAAGAGAATAAAGACAGTAGGAGTGTACTAAAGCAGGAAATCAGGAGGGTGAAAAGGGGGCACGAGATAGCTTGGACAAATATTGTTAAGGAGAATCCCAAAGGTTTTTATAAAAACATAAAGGACAAAATGGTAACTAGGGAGAGAATAGGGCCCCCTGAAGATCAGCAAGGTAGCCTGCACGTGGAGCTGCAGGAGATAGGGAGATACTAAACAAGTGTTTTACATCAGTGTTTACTGTGAGGAGGACATGGAAGATGTAGAATGTAGGGACATAGATGGTGTCAACTTGCAAAATGTCCATATTACAGAGGAGGAGGTGCAGGATGTCTTAAAATGCATAAAGGTGGATAAATCCCCAGGAACTTATCAGGCCATAGAATCATTGATTGCTGTGCCCCGTGCTGAAATATTTTAATCATCGATAGTCACAGGTGAGGTACCAGAAGACTGGAGGTTGGCTAACGTGGTGCCACTATTTAAGCAAGATGGTAAGAAAAAGCCAGGGAACGACAGACTGGTTTGCCTGACATCAGTGGTGGGCAAGTTGAAAGAGGGAATCATGAGGGACAGGATTTGCATGTATTTGGAAAGGCAGTATGTAATTAGGGATAGTCAGCATTGCTTTGTGCGTGGGAAATCATGTCTCAAGAAATTGTTTGAGGTTTTTGAAGAAATAACAAAAAGGATTGACGAAGGCAGAGCGGTCAGTGTGAGCGATATGGACTTTAATAAGGTGTTCGAAAAGTTTCCACATGGGAGGTTTGTGAGCAAGGTTAAATCTCATGAAATACAAGGAAAACCAGCCATTTGGATACAAAACTGGTTCAAAGCTGGAAGACAGAGGGTGATGGTGGAGGGTTGTTTTTCAGACTGGAGGCCTGTGACCAGTGGAGTGCCACAAGATCGGTGCTGGATCCACTATTTTTGTTATTTATATAATTGATTTGGATGTGAACATAGGAGGTGTAGTTAGTAAGTTTGCAGATGACACCAAAATTGGAGGAGTTGTGGATATCGAAGAATGTTACCTCAGATTAAAACGGGATCTGGATCAGATGGGCCAATGGGCTGAGGTGTGGCAGATAGAGTTTAATTTAGATAAATGTGAAGTGCTGCGTTTTGGGAAAGCAAATCTCAGCAGGACTTACACACTTAATAGTATATTTCTAGGGAGTGTTGCTGAACAAAGGACCTTTGGAATGCAGGTTCATAGCTCCTTGAAAGTGGAATTGCAGGTAGATAGGATAGTGAAGGAGGTGTTTGGTCTGCTTGCGTTTACTGATCAAAACATTGAGTAGAGGAGTTGGGAGGTCATGTTTTGGCTGTACAGGACATGGGATAAACCACTTTTGGAATATTGCATGCAATTCTTGTCTCCTCCTTATCGGAAGGATGTTGTGTAAATAGAAAGCGTTCAGAAAAGATTTAAAGATGTTGCCAGGATTGGAAGATTTGAGCTACAGGGAGAGGTTGTTTTTATAAAAACCTGGGGCTATTTGAGGCTGAGGGGAGACCATATAGAGGTTTATAAGAGAGGTATGGATAGGTTTAACAGAAAAGGTCTTTTCCCTGAGGTAGTGGAGCCCAGAACCGGACAGCCTAGGTTCAGGATGAGAGGGGAAAGATATAAAAGGAACCTAAGGGACAACTTTTACAGGCAGAGGGTGATGTGTGTATGGAATGAACTGCTAGAGGAAGTGGTGGAGGCTGGTACAATTACTGCATTTAAACGGCATCTGGATGGGTACACGAACCGGAAGGATGAGAGGGATTTGGGCGAAGTGCTGGCAAATAAGACAACATTATGTTAGGATATGTGGGTGGTGTGGATGAGTTGGACCGAAGGCTCTGTTTCTGTGCTGTACATCTCTCTGACTGTAAATGTTTTCCACTGTCCATTACCAGCCATACACTTCACTGTTTCCCGTGTTTACCTTGGTCAGTTCTCCTCTCAAACACA
>NW_025210705.1:8863-16375 GCF_004010195.1 Chiloscyllium plagiosum
CACTATCCTATCTACCAGCAACTCCACTTTCAAGGAGCCAAATGCGTTCTCTCTCATGCCTTTGTTACCCATTACTGTCAGGGTTACCCATCCTGCATTCCCTGAGACCCCTCAAGGATGTGTGGAATTGAATATTTATGTTCCACCTTTTGTTTCTCCTGTAACCACATCTTTCTGGTGACTAAATATTATTTATCTCTGTGTCACAAGTCTATTACCTGATTGCAGAGACTTTGTCCATTTCAAAGAAAGATCATTGCAATTGACTTTTTCCCAAAACTTCTTGTCACAGCCTAATTCACTGATGTACAGTTATAATTAAACTTTGTCCCTTCCCTTTCATTTCTGCTTGTTTTCAGCCACATTTCATGCTGTTCCGATACTTCACCTTTTCTATTTGGATTTGGAAAGCTCCTTTCACCTGAACCCGGTCCCTGGCTCCTCTCTGTCAGTTTAAAGCCCTGTCCATATACCTACCGACATGATTGGCCAGGACACTGCTCCCAGCAGAGTTGTTTTTAATTCACTCGTGGGATGTTGCCCTCTCTGGCTGGCCAGCGTGTATTTCCCACCCTGAGGTGCCCTTGAGCTGAGTGGCTTGCTGGATCATTTCAGGGGGCAGTTCAGAGTCAACCTCCTTGCTCTGCATCTGGAGTCACATGTAGGCCAGACCTGCTGTCGATAACAGATTTCCTTCCTTAAAAGATATTAAGCAGTTAGATGGTTATAGCTGACGCCGGCATTAAATTCTGGATGAACAGTCTAGTGAGAATAACACGAGGCCATCACCTCTCCCACTCGTAGCTCAATCGTCACTGAGTACTGATCCTACTGCACCATGAATCAAAAACTTTTCATCATGCCCATTGCTTGATCCTGAAAGCATTCCAGCACTCTGGTGATATCACTCAGTATCTCTCCATTTGGTAATCCTCACTGTGGGTCTAAGTGCTGCCTCTGTCTGTGTCTCTCCCTCTTGCAGCTACTCCAGGTCCTGAGCCAACAGAATTCTCCACTCCAGAGAGATGCAGCACCACAGGCCAGGGGTAGAGTCTCGGATTTTTCAGATCTCTGTGGCACTCAGTACCATTCTCCCTGTGTAACCCTCACTGCATCAGTCTAATTTCCCATTCTGTCTAATTCTCACTCTCCTGTAGGTACTCAGGAAGCTCCTGACCGAATAGACTTCCCAACTGCTGGGTGTCTCATCCATCACCACATTGAAGATGGTCGGTCAACCAGAGAGACAAAGGGCAAGGAGATCTGGAGTCCTCAAAAAATCCTGCAGTGAGGTAAGATCATTCACAAGGAACAAAGCCGAGAGCATTTAAATAGATCAAAACATCGGCCCTCAAAACATGACGTAGATACAGTGCTGAAGGGTGAACACAGAGCATAAAGCTCCCAGGCTCAATCCCCATCCTTTGTGAGAGGATTGCTTTCAGCTCTGCTGTACTGAGCCTGTCTGAGAAAGCATCGGGAGTGTCACACTTATCAATCCAGGCCTATGCTGTCTTAGTGATCATCAGGACAATGGAGGGGAAATCAGGCCGACCACGAGAAGGTGCTATTGAAGACTGGGATCTTTATGTTCTCTATTTGCAGTCCAACATTCTCTAATGTCGCACCATAGAGTCATACAGCAAGGAAACAGACCCTTCAGTCCAACTCCTCTGAGCTAGTGCCTTGAATGCTTTTAACTCTGAGAACAGTTTCTATCTCTGTAACCTCACCTCCTCCCTACAATCCCTCTGCAAATTTAAAATCTACTTCAATGCTGACTATCTCCCTGTCACTGTAAAATGCTCCAGAATGGATGACATGCCAAATCTCAGGAATCTCCTCCTCCCATCATTACAATAATCTCTCTTTCTGCCATCTTGCACAATACCTCCAGCCTCGACGCTTTGCGTATCCTCCTCCAGCCCCACAGCACATGATATCACTGTAACCTTCAATCCCTATAACATTCCTGCCTCCCATCCTACACCACCACACGGCCTCTAATTCATCCAGCATCCTTACAGACCTCTCTATCTGTATAAACTCCTCCAGTCCCTACACCCTTTCCTGCCTGTGTAACCTGCTCCTATCCCGGCAGCCCTCCCTGTGTACAGTGTCCTGAAGCCACAATAACCCTCCCAATGTCTGCAATCTCCTCTATAGCTGTGATCTTCTCCCATCACGACACTGCTCCATAACTCTACCCCTGTCGTCACTACCAGCCTTCCTATCTCTGTAACCACAAGGTCACTAAAACCATCCATGTCACTGAAACATCCTCTTTGTTGCTGTATCCAAGCCCAGTCCCTACAGTTCTCACTTTCTGTAACCTTCTTCAGTCTGAAGAACCATCCAGTGTCTACATCCCTCTGTATTACTGACTTCATCCAATTGCAAAAACCGTCACCACAAACCTCACAATCGCAGTAACCTCTTCCAGTTCCTCCCTATCTCTGTACACCATCCTTTCCTTACTACTCATTCCTGATGAAGGGTTCTGGCCCAAAACGTCTATGTTCCTGATCCTCGAATGCTGGAAAAGCATAGTGGATCAGGCAGCAACACACTCTTGATTCTGATCTCCAGGATCTGCAGAGATGACCTTCTCCTGGTGGGACAGAATGACCTACAACTGCCCCTCTTTCCTATGTTTCTGTGTCGCACTCCCTGGCTCTGTATCACTGTCAGTCCCCACTATCCCCATTATCTGTGTAAACTACACAATCACCAATCACTGGAATTTTGTCAGGCCATTGAATACTCCCCATCTGTCCAATCTCTTCAGCCTCTTCAACCTTCCCAATCTGATTCCTCCTGCAGCCCGATAACCCCCGCCTATCTTTGTAACTTCCGTTAGCCGCTTGAACACTCCCTATCTCTGGAATATCATATCCTATAGCATCCCTCCGTTTGTGTGTTCCTCCAATCACTATGGCGGCGCCTGCCTATGTGACATTATCCTACACACTGAATCCACTTCCAACACTGAAACCTTCACTGTCTCTGTCACCTTCTCATTCACCTAGAGACCTCCTTGTCGGTATGAACTTCTGACATTCATCAGTCCACCATGTCTCTGCAATCTACACCAGCCTCCAGAGCCCTCCTTACTTCTGTCACCTGCTCCAGCAACTATATCACTCCCATCTGGCAGGCCTACTTTCTAAGTGCTCCAGCAGATTTATCACTCCCCATCTGTCAGCCCTACTGTGTAACTGCTCCAGCAGTTATATCACTCCCCATCTGTCAACCCTACTCTATATCTGCTCCAGCTGCTATATCACTCCCCATCTGTTAAGCCTACTCTGTATCTTCTCCAGCAGCTATGTCACTCCCCATCTGTCAGGTCTACTATGTAACTGCTCCGGCTGCTTTATCACTAGGCATCTATCAGGCTCACTCTGTAACTGTTCCAGCAGCTCTATCACTCCCTATCTGCCAAGGCTACTCTGAAACTGCTTCAATAGCGATATCACTTCCCATCTCCCCAACTTTGTAACTGCGCCAGTGATATTACTCCCCATCCCGCAAGCCTACTCTGTGACTGCTCCAGCAGCAATATCACTCCCCATCTGTCAGGCCTAACGTATAACTGCTCCAGCATATATAACACTCCCCATCTGTCAGGCATACTCCAGTCCTCAAAGACTATGGAGGTCATTGTCTCAATAGCCTGCTCCAGGCCAAGGCCCTGAAAGTCTCTCTGTACTCAGAGTACTTCTCCAGCTACAGCAACAATCCACATCTCTGTTTGCTCCTCCTCTTCCTCCAGCACCTCAAACACTCTCTCTTTGTCTGACTTGGCAACTCTCCCTTTGCGTTTCGTATTTCTGTCCCAAAAATCTTCCTGTATCTGTAACTCTTTGTGATATGTAACATATGCGCTACCCATCCTGCAGTATCTCCATGCAGTATCTATATCCATCTACTCATCTCCATCACCTTCTCCAGTTCTTACCCCCATCTGTGTAAACATCACCCTCCCCTACAACTGTCCCTACCGCAGGAACCTCCTCCAGTTTGTGCAATGCTCTCTATCTGTAGAAGTGTCACTAGGCCTTATTGCTGTTCCTGTGTCTGTAAGCTCTGTCACATTCTCCAGCCTTCTCATTGATGTAACCTCCAGAACCTCAGCATCTGATATCATCCACTGCAGCCTTCCGTATCTCTGTTGGTGCCTCAATTCTATACAAATCTCTTAGTCTCTGTAAATAGCACCATTCCATAAAATACTCCCTGTCTGCGTAAACTGCCCCAATCCTACACTGAGAAGCCTCACTGTCCTTTTGATCACCTCTAGTCCCTTCAGATCTCCCTGACTCTATTGCCTCCATCTCATCTCATGTTATAACTCCTCATCCTCATGTGACTCCCCATCTCGGTGAGATTCTTCAATCCCTGCAATTCTCGTTCTTTTTCTCCAGACCTTCCAATCCCCCTGATCGATGGAAGGTTATTGATCCCTTGCAGCATATTTAATACCTGAAGCAGCTTCCAATCCATCAATGCATCTTACCCCTGTAACCTCCTCAAATACTACAGCTTTGTCACTGTCTTTGTAATATCTTCCAACATCTACAACCTTCTCGATTTCTGTAACCTCCTCCATAACAGCACTCCACATCTCTGTGTAATGGATGGGAATGCTGCAAACCTGTTTTCACAGTCCTCACTAACTCTCTGAACTCCTGCAGCTTTACAACCCTTAGTATCTGTGTCTCCTCCAATCCTTACAATTTTCCCTGGCTCTGAACTGATCCAGCCCCTTCGAACGTTCCTAACCCAGTAAACGCCTGCACAGCCAATGAACATCCTTATCCGTGTATTGCCGAGGCCCTACAACCCTCCCTACAGCTCCAAATACCACCCTCCCTATCTTTGTAACTCCTTCAGGACTGATAACCCTGTACCTCTCTGTGACATTTTTCATCCCGACAACCTGTCTGATCTGTAACCACCAACAGTGACCTCAAACCACCCCAACTCTGTAACATCTTCCAGTCTCTACAACCCTGCTTTTCTCTGTAAGCTTCCCGAGTGCCTATATTCCCCATTATCTCCGGTTACAGGTCCTTGCTCAGGGAAACAATGTCTCAGTACAGATCCTGTAAGAAGACCAAAGAATCTTCGATGTATCAGTAAATTTGCCTCATTTTCTAAATTCTCATGAGTTCAATTTCAACATTCTCCACCTTTTCTCATCAATATCCCTCCATTTTGAGGGACAGTCTGTTGAACCTTCTCTGGGCTGCCTCCAATGCAAGAACATTTCCCTCTAGATAGGGGAACCAAACCTGTTCACAGTATTTTCGTTGTGAGCCGACTGGAACCCTCTATGGTTATTACAAGCCTTCTTTATTGTTATTCTCCATTCCCTTTGGAGTCAATCCCAGAATTCCATTTGCCCTTTCTATGACCTGCTGATCCTGTATACCACCTTCCTGAGATTTATACACAAGAATTCACAAGTTACTTTGTGATGCAGCTTTCTGCAGTCTATCTGAAACCAAGAGATGATGGTATTAATCAGGAAAGTGTTGGAATGTATGATAAACGATATGGCAGAGATAATAACTGCACAATTCGAAAGCATAATAAGCATGGCCCGTAAGCCCATCCCGATGGCACGGAAGCAGCGTGGTGGCTCAGTGGTTAGCACTGCTGCCTCACAGCAACAGGAATCAAGCTTCGATTCCAGCCTCGGGCGATAAGCAGTGTGGAGATCTCCCTGTATCTGTGTGGGTTTCCTCCACGTATTCCTGTTTCCTCCCACAGTCCAAAGATGTGCAGGTTAGGTGAGGTGGCCATGGAACATTGTCCACACTGTCGGGTTTCTGTGATCAGATATAGAAGTAGGCCATCGAGTCTATTCCACTATTCGATTACAGTAAAATTGTTTCTCTCACCCAGTCACTGTAACCCTTCATCCCGTTACTCATTAAGAACTTATCTATCAGGCGAAAGTGACGTCTGAAGATACTGGAGATTAGAGTCGAGAGTGTGTTGTTGGAAAAGCACCGCAGGACACGCAGCATCGGAGGGGCAGGAGAATCGATGTTCCAGGCAAAAACCCTTCATCAGTCCTTTCCTGATGAAGAGCTTTTGTCAGAAATGTCGATTCACCTGCTCCTCGGATGCTGTCTGACCGGCTGTATTTTTCCAGCACGACACTCCTGACAAGAACCTATCTATCCCTGAGTTAAATACACTGAATTACGTAGCCTCCACAGCTCCTGAGGCTGTAAGTTCCACAGATTCGTCACCCTCTGGCAGAATAAATTGTTCCACATCTCCATTCCAAAGAGTCATTCCTTCACTCTGAAGCTCTCTCTTTGGGCCCGAGTCTCTCCTAATCATGGAAACATCTTCCCCACGTCCACTCTATCCAGGTCCCTTAGTATTCTGTACGTTTGAATCAGAATCCATCACCAGCACCGAAACGTCATCGCGTGTAGACCCAGAATCTTCAACTGTTCCCCATATGACAAGCATTTCATCCCTGGGATCTTTCTGGGAAACCTGTTTCCTGTACCCCCTCACATCCTTTGTCCAGACGGTTAATGTACAGTGTAGCCCCAACACTGACCCCTGTGGAGCTACACTTGCCACTGGCTGACTCCTTTATACCCACACTCTGTATTCTGACAGTGTGAATCACGTTGTTATGAAAGCGAATGTCATTGCACAAACATTGCTGGATTTGTTTTCCTGTTTGGCTGTAGACAGCAGAGTAGATAAAAGGGAGGAATGGTTTATTGGGATTTTCAGAAACCTTTTAACAAGGTCCCACTGAAGAGGTGGATAAGCAAAATTGGCGCATGTGGGATTGGAGGGATTGCACTGGCATGGATTGGAAATTCTTTAACAGACAGAAAACTAAACGGAAAAAATGGATTCGTGCTTGACATCCAATTGATCTAAAATGGATTCGATGTATTAAATGGACGCACAAAATCTGATGTTCCATGTTTGTTGGTGACACAACATTAGATGGGAATGTGGGTTGTATGGAGGAAATAAAGGGAACATGAACAGTCTGTGAATTTCCTTTTTTTAAAATTCAGTGATGGGATGTGGTCGTCACTCACTCGGCCATCATTTCCTTCTCATCTGTAATTTCCTGGAGAAGGTGGTGGTGAGCTGCTTCCTGACCCATTGCAGTCCTTTGGGTGTAGGGACAGACTCATTGCTGGGAGGATGGAGCGTGGCTTGGAGGGCACCTTGGAAATGCTGATATTATCGTGCACCTGGATCTCCTGTCCTTCCAGGGTATAGTGGTTCCGGGTTTGTGAAGTGCTGTTGAAAGAGCCTTCCTGAGTGACCTCAGTGCTGCTTGTTGATTTTTCTTCTCGTTCGTTCCTTCCATCATTCATTCACAGACATGAGCATTGTTGGCTGAGTCAGCATGACTTTGAGTTGGCCCTGAGAAGATGGTGGTGAGCTGCCTTCTTGAGTGACTGCACCAGCCGTTGGAACTGTTGTTGTCTGTGTATCCTGCAGCAGGCGCTC
>NW_025210705.1:18748-20260 GCF_004010195.1 Chiloscyllium plagiosum
GCCCTTCATCAGGAAACCTTCGCCCAAAACGTCGATTTTCTTGCTCCTCGGGTGCTGCCTGACGTGCTGTGATAATACACCATTATTCATGACTGTCTGTAATTGTTATAAGTCAGCAAATTTATTTTTTCAACTTCTAAAAGAAGGATTGATCTCAGAAATAAGAGGAATAAGTGAAAATGTGAGACAATATGATAAAGCAATCTCAGTAAGCCACAGTTGAATAATGGACTTAACCCTAATGTTATTTCCCTGATGTTAATGTTATAATCAGTAAATAATTAAGTAACACAAAGTAACTTGCAGTTTCAGACATGGCAGCACATGCTTGCCAAGTGGAAAATGTGTTCTGTTACATTGGGAAATCATAGCCTCTGCTGGTTTTCCAGAGGAACACTGGGTCTTGGATCTCAGACATCAACTGGAGACTCTGTGGGATATGTATGATGCTGAGAGTTAGGTGGATAGCACACACAGACAGAGGATCACCCTGCAGACATGACGGCTTGAAAGAAGGAAGAGAATGGGCGCCCTGTCAATCAAAAAGAAACAGTCAGGTAATCCAGGAATAGCCTGATGTCTCTTTCCCAATTCAATTTCCCAGTTTGGAAGCTGATGAAGGTGCTGGCTGCTCAGGGAAGTGCAGTCAGAGCCATGTCTGTGGCACCACAAGCAGCCTGACTGTACAGGAGGGGAGGGAGAAGGAAGAAGGAGCAATAGTCACAGGGGAGTCAGGAAATTGAAGAAGGTGTCAGTGTTTCTGTGACTGTCAATGTAATTCCAGGATGATGAAGTCAAGATTGTCACTGTGTCTGCAGGATATTTGTCTAGGGGGGAGTGAGCAGTCAAAGGTCATGTCCATGTTATTAAGAATGACCTGGGTAGGAAGTGTGACATGGTCTGGGAATCAGAATTTATGGAGCTATGTGGATGGTTAGTGAGCAGGGGAATGTTTTGGGTCAGAGTGATCATTTTATTGTAAAGTTCAGGATGATGGGAGAGAATGATATACAGTAATTGAGAGTGAGAAACATTAGTTGACTGAGAGCAGCCTTCAATGGGGCAGGAATGAACCTGGGAATGTTTGACTGGAACACCAAGTTGGTCAGAAAAAGATAAAGTGAACCATGGGATTCCTGCAAAGCGGAGATGGCTTGGGTCCAGTCGAGGAATAGTCCCTCAAATAGGAACGGCAGGATAAACAAACCCAACGCTCCTGGCTGACGGGGAAGAACAATAGAATCAGTGTCCGATAGAGAATGGAATTGGGAACCAGGCCGAATGCTGAAGGTTCAGAGGGAGATGGTAGAGCAGGGGGGAATTATGGGACAACTGACAGCCAACACAGAGCTGTCCCAAAATCTCCGTGGGCACCTCAGAATGTTGGAATAAGGATGCCTCAACTAGAAAACGGCTTTACATCTGGAAAAAGATCTCCAAAAGTAGTGGATGTGTTGTCGATGTGTGTTTACCTGAAATATTCAGGAGGGAATTGGATGATTTTTGATACAA
>NW_025210706.1:0-2500 GCF_004010195.1 Chiloscyllium plagiosum
TCGGGATAAGGATTGGCTCTAAGGGCTGGGTCGATCGGGCTGGGGTGCGAAGCGGGGCTGGGTACGTGCCGCGGCTGGACGAGGCGCCGCCCCCTCACGGGGGCCAGTGCCAGGCCCTTCCTGTGGCTCGCCCCAGCTGTGGTGCCCATCGTCCTTCCATGGCAGGCGGGTGGCCTCGGTTGACGCCTAGCAGCTGACTTAGAACTGGTGCAGACCAGGGGAATCCGACTGTTTAAAACAAAGCATCGCCAAGGCCGCAGATCGGTGTTGACGCGATGTGACTTCTGCCCAGTGCTCTGAATGTCAAAGTGAAGACATTCAATGAAGTGCGGGTAAACGGCGGGAGCAACTCTTGGGGGGATGTGACTACAGTGTTTTTAAGGTTGTTGGTCTCTGACCAGTACCTTTGTGATCGTTTGCACGTATTTTTACCGATTACAAAGTAAGGTCGAACCTCCACGTGGTTCCCCCTGGTAACGGCCTGTATGAGGAAGCTCTTGACGGAAGGTGATTTTAAATGGTTTTGTGGTTGTTTTAGTCTGGTCTTATCAATGTTCTTACCATCGATTTTATCTTTGGTTTTAACTTGATTTTACCAGTGCTATACCCCACTGGCTGTTTTTATTGTTTTCTCCGTTGCTTGAGCATTACTCGGACCAGGCCAGCAAATACCACCTTCAGAAAAGATACGAGACGGCTGGTGAGCGTTCGGTCTGGTTGAAAACAAATTTGGCAGAGGCGATTATGGCCGATTCCAAAGTATTCGGTTGGGTGAGAGACTGGGAGAATAACTGCCCCGCACGGTTGCTATTGGCGGCTCCATGCGCTAAATGTGTGAGCCAAAAATGGACTGGGCAATCTGTCTCGACTCAGACTCAGACGGAAGGGACTTTCAGAATTATTCCGGCAAGGCTGTCCTCGGGCAGGCACGAGATAGCTGTTAACATTGTCCAGAATAATCAAGGCATAATTCGAAGGGAAGAGCTTGTAGAGAGGGCCCCTCTACAGCCAAGTCCAGTTAACAGCCGGACAATTTTTAATTCGAATTTTAAGGGGCCTTTTGTTTTTATTCGATGTGGAGACTTAGAGAGTAACGAGGAGAGGTATGAAGGAAGAATTATTCGCCCGGTAATTAAAGAAACAGATAAATTAGAATTAATAATTAAATATCCTTTCAATGTAATTATTGCAATAATATCTATAATACCACAGGGATGTTTAGGAAACACTTAAAATATGCAAAGGAATCAAATCAGTGAGGATTAGGTGCTGTAAGTGCGAATGGGAAGGGAACTATCAGGCAGTAGCGTGCCACTATCCTAAGTGTGTGAAGAGTGATAAGGCTAGTAGTAGTAATAGTACAAATAATAATGAAGAAGGTGGATTGGAAAAATCATACCAGTGTGAAGGATACCCGTTAAAACTTAAATCAGCCAGACGGTTGGGGCAACACGAAAGGCATGCACACCCCATCTTGAGAAATGAGAAAAGAAAAGAAGGTAAGACAGAGAGTAATGGTAAGATAGACAATAGAGAGGGAAACAAGAGGGGAGTGTGGTCTAAGGAAGAAGTGGAAAAGTTGAAACAACTAGAATTAGAGTTTAGTGGCTGTAAAAACATCAATAAGATTATAGCAGAGAGAATCGGTTCCAAAACCGTGAAACAAATCTCCGATAAAAGGAGACTATTGAATAAAAAGAGTAAAATTATCGATAATGATAAGGGTATAGAGTCAGAAGTGATCCTTAATGTTAATGATAACAATGAAATGGAAGACAGCGACCTGGTGTTAGATAGGGTTGTGGAGGATGAAAGTTTGAATAAACAGAGGGACCAGGGGAACACTAATATTATGGAGTATCAAGATTATAAGGGTAGGTCGATAACAGAATTGATACAAATTATCGAAGACGACCTGGGTAAGAATAAAGTTGTTAGCAAGGAACACGAGAATATCATGGATATGATAATGGATAAACTAGGAAAGAAAAAGGATGATGGTTCTGGTAAGAAGATAACTCATACTAAAAGAGTAAGTTTTAAGCTAAGGGATAGCGGGCAAAGAAAGAAGAAGGAAGATAACAAAGTCAAGAAAAGGTATAGTAAAAAGAAAGGAATATTTAATGAAATGCAAGTTCTATACAAAATTAAGAGGCAGTATTTAGCAAGAACCCTAATTAAGAGTAAATGTCCCCTGAGCAAGGAAGAGTTGGAGAAGTATTTTAAACAGAGATTAACAAATGTGAATGGAAATAATAATTTAAGGGGTTTTGCTAAATATAAAAGTCAAGGTGAGGGATCCTTGGGTGGCATTCTGACTGGTCCTGTGACTATGGAAGACGTGGATCTAGCCGTAAAGGCGATGGACGTGAAAACCGCTGCAGGGCCGGATAGGGTAACGCTTAGGGAAATAGTCAAAATATTTAATAAGGATAACTCATTATTTCCTAGACTATTTACCATTTGGTTAAAAACTGGTAAAATTCCAGACCAGTTAAAA
>NW_025210706.1:7500-13602 GCF_004010195.1 Chiloscyllium plagiosum
AATGTCATCAATCTCCCGCGGTGGGAAGTGGTCCAAACGGGAATGGGAGTGAATGTGACTGCTCATACCGACTTTGAGACTTCGGAGCCGTGTAGCTCAGCCGGATTTGACCCGGCGGTTCTGCCGACGGTCTCGAATTCGGAAGGGGACCCTCCCCCCCGCCGTGTTCAGTCCGATTTTCGTGCAATTTTAACGGTGGGAAGTGCTCCAAACGGGGATTTGAGTGAATGTACCAGTCTGTGACACTTCCAAGCCGGGTAGCTCAGCCGGGAGGGAGAGAGTTACCTGGATGCTTTGTTTCAGGAGGCAATCACACCTGGGAGATTAAGTAATTCACATTCAGCTAGTGATCAGGCACAAAAGAGTGTGACTGTAAATGAGGCAGGTAGGGGGAACCGGAGTTCAGGAGTGGAGGAGCCTCAGCCCTTGACCTTGTCCAACAGGTACGAGATTCTTGCTCCCTGTTCGGATCAGGAAAAGGGCTCTGGACAGGATGAGCCAGCTGACCACGGCACCATGGTGCAGAAGGCCATTCAAGAGGGGGGAGCTAATAGACAAGTAGTGGTTATAGGGGATTCTATAATTAGGGGGACAGATTTGCAAGCCGGATCGGGAGTCTCTCATGGTGTGTTGCCTGCCCGGTGCCAGGGTGCGAGACATCTCCGACCGGCTTGAAAGGATATTGGAGTGGGAGGGGGAGGATCCAGTTGTTGTGGTCCACGTTGGTACCAACAACATAGACAAGATTAGGGTGAAGGACCTGTTTGGACATTACGAAGCACTAGGCAGGAAATTGAAGCACAGGTCCTCAAGGGTCATAATCTCCGGATTACTGCCCGAGCCACGTGCCAATTGGCATAGGGACAAGAAAATTAGGCAAGTAAACACGTGGCTAAGGGATTGGTGTGGGAAAGAGGGATTCCACTCCATGGGGCATTGGCATCAGTTTTGGAACAGGGGGGATCTGTACCATTGGGACGGTCTCCACCTGAACCGATCAGGTACCAATATTCTAGCGAAGAGGATAAATAGGATGGTCAGTAGGACTTTAAACTTCTGAGTTGGGGGGAAGGGAAAGTGAAAGCAACAGGGAGTATGGAGGTAAATGGCAAGATTAGCAGCAGGATAGAATGTTTCCAGGCGGATTTAAAATTGAGGCAGACTGAGAATGCAGTAAAAAGCAAGGAGAACTTAGGACAAATGACTTCCAACATCTCTAATGATAAGGAAGTTAGCATTAAGGCACTTTACCTGAATGCTCGTAGCATTCAAAACAAAGCCGATGAACTAATGGCACAGATAATAGTGAATGATTATGATGTAGTAGGCATCACAGAGACTTGGTTACAGGGGGGCAGGACTGGCAGTTAAACCTCCATGGTTTTTCAACTTATCGAAAAGACAGAGAGGTGGGCAGAGGGAGTGGGGTTGCCTTGTTAGTTAAGAACAAAATTAAATCTATGGTTTTGAATGACATATCGTGGGATGATGTGGAGTCTGTGTGGGTAGAATTGAGGAACCACAAAGGCAAAAAAAACATAATTGGAGTTGTGTATAGACCTCCTAACAGTGGTCAGGACCAGGGACGCAACATGTACCGGGAAATAGAGAAGGCATGTCAGAAAGGCAAGGTTACATTGATCATGGGAGACTTCAATATGCAGGTGGACTGGGTAAATAATGTTGCTAGTGGATCTAAAGAAAGGGAATTCATAGAATGCTTACAGGATGGCTGTTTGGAACAGCTTGTCATGGAACCCACAAGAGAGCAAGCTATTCTGGACCTAGTGCTTTGCAATGAACCAGACTCTATAAAAAATCTTAAAGTAAGGGAACCCTTAGGAAGTAGCGACCATAATATGGTAGAGTTCAGTCTGGAGTTTGAAAGGGAGAAGGCAAAATCGGATGTAATGGTGATACAGTTGAATAAAGGTAATTATGAGGGCATGAGAGAGGAACTGACTAAAATAGACTGGAAGCAGAGGCTAACCTGGAAGACAGTAGAGCAAAAATGGCAGGAGTTTGTAGGTATAATTGAGGACACTGTACAGAGGTTCATTCCCAAGAAAAGAAAGATTAACCGGGGAGGGATTAGACAACCTTGGCTGACAAAGGAAGTCAGGAAATGTATTAAAGAAAAAGAGAGATCCTATAAAGTGGCTAAGAACAGTGGGAAATCCGAAGATTGGGAAGGATACAAAAGTGTGTAATAAGAAATGAGAGGATCAAATATGAAGGTAGGCTAGCCAGTAATATTAGAAATAATAGTAAAAGTTTCTTTCAGTACATAAGAAACAAACGACAGGCAAAAGTAGACATTGGGCCACTTCAAACTGATGCAGGAAGCCTAGTGATGGGAGATAAGAAACTAGCAGGAGAACTTAACAAGTACTTTGCGTCAGTTTTCACAGTGGAAGACATGAGTAATATCCCAAAAATTAAAGGGTGCCACGGGGCTGAGTTGAGTATGGTTGCCATTACGAAAGAGATAGTGCTAGAAAAGTTATAAAGTCTTAAAGTTGATAAATCTCCTGGCCCCGATGGGATACACCCTCGAGTTCTGAGAGAGGTGGCTGAGGAAATAGCAGAGGCATTAGTTGAGATCTTTCAAGAGTCACTGGAATCAGGAAAGGTCCCGGATGATTGGAAGACGGCTGTTGTAACCCCCTTGTTCAAGAAAGGACCAAGCCAAAAGATGGAAAATTATAGGCCAATCAGCTTAACCTCGGTTGTTGGTAAAATTCTAGAATCCATCATTAAGGATGAGGTTTCTAAATTCTTGGAAGAGCAGAGTCTGATTAGAACAAGTCAACAAGGATTTAGTAAAGGGAGGTCATGTCTGACAAACCTGTTGGAATTTTTGTGAAGAGGTAACAAGTAGGTTAGACCAGGGAAACCCAGTGGATGTGGTCTATCTAGACTTTCAAAAGGCCTTTGATAAGGTGCCACACGGGAGGCTGCTGAGCAAGGTGAGGGCCCATGGTGTTCGAGGTGAGCTGCTGGGATGGATTGAGGATTGGCTGTCTAACAGAACGCAGAGAGTTGGGATAAAAAGTTCTTAAAATAATAAAAGCATAGACTACTTTCTAAATGGTGAGAAAATTAATAAAGCCAAAGCACAAAGGGATCTGGGAGTGCTAGTTGAGGATTCTCTAAAGGTAAACATGCAGGTTGAGTCCGTGATTAAGAAAGCGAATGCAAAGTTGTCTGTTATCTCAAGAGGGTTGGAATATAAAAGCAGAGATGTACTACTAAGACTTTATAAAGCTCTGGTTAGGCCCCATTTGGAGTACTGTGTCCAGTACCTCAGGAAGGACATACTGGCACTGGAACGTGTCCAGCGGAGATTTACACGGATGATCCCTGGAATGACAGGTCTAACATATGAGGAACGGCTGAGGATACTGGGATTGTATTCGTTGGAGTTTAGAAGATTAAGGGGAGACTTAATAGAGACGTACAAAATAATACATGGCTTGGCAAAGGTGGATGCTAGGAAATTGTTTCAGTTGAACGAGGAGACTAGGACCCGTGGACATAGCCTTAGAATTAGAGGGGGTCATTTCAGAACAGAAATGCAGAGAGATTTCTTCAGCCAGAGAGTGGTGGGCCTGTCGAATTCATTGCCACGGAGTGCAGTGGAAGCCGGGACGCTATATGTCTTCAAGGCCGAGATTGATAGATTCTTGTTGTCTAGAGGAATTAAGGGCTACGGGGAGAACGCTGGTAAGTGGAGCTGAAATACGCATCAGCCATGATTGAATGGCGGAGTGGACTCGATGGGCCGAATGGCCTTACTTCCACTCCTATGTCTTATGGTCTTATGGATTTGATCCGGAATCTCTGTCGATGGTCTGGCCTTCGAGGGGGGACCCTCCACCGTGTTCAGGCCGAATTTCATCCATTTTCCACGTTGGGAAGTGGTCCAAACGGGAATGGGAGTGAATGTGAATGCTCATACCGACTTTCACACTTCGGGGCCGGGTAGCTCAGCCGGATTTGACCCGGCAGTTCTGCCGATGGTCTCGCCTTCGAGAGCGGACCCTCCCCCGTGTTCAGGCCGATTTTTATCCATTGTCCACAGTGGCAAGGGCTCCAAATGTGAATGGAAGTGAATGTAACTGCTAATACCGACTTTGAGAATTCGGGTCCGTCCAGCTCAGCCGGATTTGACCCGGCGAGTCTGCCGCCTGTCTCGCCCTCGAGGGCGGACCGTCTCCCGTGTTCAGGCCGAAGTTCGTGCATTTCTAACTGGGGAATTGGTCCAAATTGGGATGGGAGTGAATGTGACTGCTCATACCGATTTTGAGACTTCCACACCGGCTGGCTCAGCCGGATTTGATCCGGCGGTTCTTCTGACAGCCTCGCCTTCGAGGGCTACCCCTCCCCCGTGTTCAGGCCGAATTTCATGCATTTTCCACGGTGGGAAGTGGTCCAAATGGGGATGCGAGTGAATGTGACTGCACATAACGACTTTGAGACTTCTAAGCCGGGTAGCTCAGCCGGATTTGACCCAAAGTTTCTGCCGACTGTCTCGCCTTCGAGGGCGGACCCTCTCCCATGTTCAGGCAGAATCTTGTGCATTTTCAACGGTGGAAAGTGGTCCAAACTGGGAAGGGATTGAATGTGACTGCGCAAACCGACTTTGAGACTTCGGGGCCGGGTAGCTCAGCCGGACTTGATCCGGCGGTTCTGCGGATGGCCTTGCGTTCTAGGGCGGGTCCTCTCCCGTGATCAGGCCGAAATTCATGCATTTTTAACAGTGGGAAGTGGACCAAACGAGGATGGGAGTGAATGTGAGGGCACATACCAGCTTTGAGTATCTAAGCCGGGTAGCTCAGCCGGATTTTACACGGCGGTTCGACGGATGATCTCGCCTTTGAGGGCGGACCCTCCCCCGTGTCAAGGCCGAATTTCGTGCATTTTCCACAGTGGGAAGTGGTCAAGATGGGGATGGGAGTTAATGTGACTGCACATACCGACGTTGAGAATTCCAGGCCGGGTAGCTCAGCCGGATTTGACCCGGCGGTTCTACCGATGGTCTTGCCTTCGAGTGGGGGACATGTCCCACACGTTGAGGCCGAATGTCATGCATTTTTAACGGTGGGAAGTGGTTCAAATACGGGTGGGAGTGAATGTGACTGCTCATACAGACTTTGACAATTCGGGGCCTGCTAGCTCAGCCGGACTTGACCCGGCCGTTCTGCAGACGGTCTCGCCTTCGAGGGCGGACACTCCCCCGTGTTCAGGCCGACTTATCTCCATTTTCGACGTTGGGAAGTGGTCCAAACGTGGATGAGAGTGAAAGTGACTGGTCGTACGGACTTTGACACTTTGGGGCCGGCTAGCTCAGCCGGATTTGACTCGGCGGCTCGGCCGACAGTCTCGCCTTCGAGGGCGTACCCTCCCCCGTGTTCAGGACGAAGTTTGTGCATTTTCAACGATGGGAAGTGGTCCAAATACGGGTTGGAGTGAGTGACTGCTCATACTTTGAGACTTCGGGGACAGGTAGCTCAGCCAGATTTGAACCGGCGGTTCTGCCGACGGTCTTGCCTTTGAAGGAAGAACCTCCCCCATGTTCAGACCGAATTTCGTGCATTCTTAACAGTGGGAAGTAGTCCAAATGGGGATAGGAGTGAATGTGACTGCTCATACCGACTTTGAGAATTCCAAGCCGGCTAGGTCAGCCGGATTTGATCTGGCGGCTCTGCCGACGGTCACGCCTTCGAGGGCGGACCCTCCGCCGTGTTCAGACCGAATTTCATGCATTTGTAACGGTGGATGAATGAATGCAGATTGTTTCATTGAAGTAAAGCCTTAAGATCGAGGCATTGAATAAAGAGAAAAGCTCTGTTTGTTTGATTGAATCAATGCGTTAAGCTTGTGGCTTTGAACGAATAAGTCAACCTCCACTCAATGAAATTTCATGTGCAGTCTGTTTAATTGAAGAATGAGAGCAATAGGATTCACTAAATAAGTGAGCTACGTTTGTTCCTTTGAAACAATGAGTATAGTTTGATTTATTGAATGAATACTCATAGTTTGATGCAATGATTCAAAGAATGCAGTTTGTATCATTGAATTAACACGTGCAGTTTGGTT
>NW_025210706.1:13712-20263 GCF_004010195.1 Chiloscyllium plagiosum
GTTACGCTTGACCCATTGAATAAATGAGAGAAGCTCTACTCATTGAGTTAAGGTGCAGTCTGTATCATTGAATAAATGAGTCCAGTTTGCTCCATTGAATAGTTGCATTTTGCTCGTGGCATTGAATGAATGACCGGAGCTCTACTGTTTCAATTAAGACATACAGTGCATTTCATTGAATGAAGGGTGCAGTTTGATTCACGAAGTAAATTAGTTAAGTTTGTTTGATTGAATCCATTAATATTGTTTGATTCATTGACTCAATTATTACAGTTTGATTCAATGATTGAATGAATGCAGTTGGGTTCATTGAATGAAAGTGTTAAGGTTGAGACATTGAATACAGAAGAAACGCTGTACTTATTGAATTAACACGTGTTTTATTTTATGAAAGCATGCAGTTTGCATCATTGAATGAACACGTGCAGTTTCTTTAATTGAATGAATGGCAAAAGCTAGATTCATTGGAATGGGACGTGCAGTGTTCCTCATCGAATGAATGTTTGCAGTTTGATTCATTAATTGCATGAATGCAGTTAAATTCACTCCACACATGAGTAAAGTTTGTACAAATAAATCAATGGATTACATTTGTTTCATTGAATAAATGAATGAATGAATGCAGATTGTTTCATTGAATTAAAGCGTTAAGCTCGAGGCATTGAATGAAAGAGAAAAGTTCTTCTCATTGAATGAACAGGTGCTGTTTGTTTCATGCACTGTGTGCAGTTTGTTTGATTGAATCAATGCGTTAAGCTTGTGGCTTTGAACGAATGAGAGAACCTCTACTTATTGAATTGTCATGTGCAGTCTGTTTCATTGAATGAATGAGTGCAGTAGATTAGATTAGATTACTTACAGTGTGGAAACAGGCCCTTCGGCCCAACAAGTCCACACCGACCCGCCGAAGCGCAACCCACCCATACCCCTACATTTACCCCTTACCTAACACTACGGGCAATTTAGTATGGCCAATTCACCTGACCTGCACATCTTTGGACTGTGGGAGGAAACCGGAGCACCCGGAGGAAACCCACGCAGGCACGGGGAGAATGTGCAAACTCCACACAGTCAGTCGCCTGAGTCGGGAATTGAACCCGGGTCTCTGGCGCTGTGAGGCAGCAGTGCTAACCACTGTGCCACCGTGCCGCCCAGTTAGTAGGATTCACTAACTAAGTGAGTTACGTTTGTTCCATTGAACAAGGGATATGGTTTGAATCATTGAATCAATAAACCTAGTTTGATTCGATGATTCAATGAATGCAGTTTGAATAATTGAATGGAAGCGTTGAGCTTGCCACATTGAATGAATGAGAGAAGCTCTCACTTTGAATTAACACGTGCAGTTTGGTTAATGTCGTGAATGTGCACAGTTTGATTGAGACAAAGTGTGAAGCTTGTGACACTGAATGAATGAGAGTTGCTGTATCATTGAATTGAAAAAGGTAGTATGCTTCATGGACAAAATGTGTGCAATTTGTTTGATTGAATCAATGCGTTAAGCTTGTGGCATTGAACGAATGTGAGTACCTCTACTCTTTCAATTGATAAGTGAAGTCTGCTTCATTGAATGAACGAGTGCAGTAGGATTCACTAAAGAAGTGAGTTACGTTTGTTCCATTGAAACAAGGAATATGGTTTGATTCATTGAATCAATGATTGTAGTTTGATTCAATGATTCAACGAATGAAGTTTGTTTCATTAAATAAAAACGGTGAGCTTGACACATTGAATGAATGAGAGAAGCTCTACTCATTGAATTAAGACCGGCAGTTTGGTTCATGTAGTGAACGTGTGCAGTTTGAGAGAGAGAATGCGTGAAACTTGTGGCATTTAATGAAAGGCCGTCACTCTACTCATTGAATTGACAAGTGCATCCTCTTTCATTGAATGATTCAATGATTCAATGAATGCAGTTTGTTTCATTGAGTTTGACATTGAGTTTGAGTTTGACGTTGACATTGAGTTTGACGTTAAGACGTTGAATTGAGACGTGCATTCTGTATCATTGAATAAATGAGAGCAGTTTGCTCCATTGAATGAATGCGGTTTGCTCGTGGCATTGAATGAATGGCCGGAGCTCTACTCTTTTAATTAAGACATACAGTGCATTTCATTGAGTGAATGGGTGCAAGTTTGATTCACGAAGTAAATGAGTTAAAATTGTTTGATTGAATGCATTAATACAGTTTGCTTCATTGACTCAATGATTGCAGTTTGATTCAATGATTGAATGAATGCAGTTGGTTTCATTGAATGAAAGTGCTAAGCTCGAGACATTGAATAAACAAGAAAATCTGTACTTATTGAATTAACACGTGCAGTCTGTTTCTTTAATGAATGCATGCAGTTTGTATCATTGAATGAACGCGTGCAGTTTATTTCATTGAATGAATGGCAAAAGCGAGATTCATTGGAATACGATTTGCAGTGTTTCTCATCGAATGAATGTTTGCAGTTTGATTAATTAAATGCACGAATGCAGTTAAATTCACTCCACAAATGAGTGACGTTTGTACAATTAAATCAATGTATTACATTTGATTCTTTGAATCAATGATTGTAATTTGAATTAATGAATGAATGAATTCAGGTTGTTTCATTGAAGTAAAGCGTTAAGCTCGAGGCTTGAATGAAAGAGAAAAGCTCTACTCATTGTATGAACACATGCAGCTTGTTTCATGGAGTGAATGAGTGCAGTTTGATTGAGACAATGTGTGAAACTTGTGACATTGAAAGAACGAGTGTCTGTGTTCATTGGATTGACAAATGCAGTTTGCGTCCTGAACTAAATGTGTGCAATTTGCTTGATTGAATCAATGCGTTAAGCTTGTGGCATTGAACGAATGAGAGTAACTCTACTCATTAAATTTTCATGTGCAGTCTGTTTCATTGAATGTAGTAGGATTCACTAAATAAGTGGGTTATGTTTGTTCCATTGAAACAAGAAATATGGTTTGAGTCATTGACAGTTTGTTTTATGAAATGAAAACGGTGATTTGCCACATTGAATTGACAAGTGCAGCCTCTTTTATTGAATGAACGTTTGCAGT
This sequence comes from Chiloscyllium plagiosum, assembly GCF_004010195.1. Taxonomy (NCBI): domain Eukaryota; kingdom Metazoa; phylum Chordata; class Chondrichthyes; order Orectolobiformes; family Hemiscylliidae; genus Chiloscyllium; species Chiloscyllium plagiosum. Next base: position 16,766 of record NW_025210706.1, read on the forward strand.
TTGGTTCACTGCATAATGGAGTTAGGTTTGGACCATTGAAACAAGGAATAAGGTTTCATTCATTGAATCAATTATTGTAGTTTGATTCAATGATTCAATGAATGCAGTTGGTGTAATTGAATGTAAGCGTTGAGCTTGACCCATTGAATGAATGAGAGAAACTCTGCTCATTGAATTAAGATGTGCAGTCTGTATCATTGAATAAATGGTTGCAGTTTGCTCCAATGACTGAATGCGTTTTGCTCGTGGCATTGAATGAATGGCCAGAGCTCTACTCTTTTAATTAAGACATACATTGCATTTCATTGAATGAAGGATGCAGTTTGATTCACGAAGTAAATTAGTTAAGTTTGTTTGATTGAATCCATTAATTCTGTTTGATTCATTGATTGAATGAATGCAGTTGGTTTCATTGATTGAACGGTTAAAGCTCGAGACATTGAATAAACAAGAAAAGCTATACTTATTGAATTAACACGGGCGGCACGGTGGCACAGTGGTTAGCACTATTGCCTCACAGCACCAGAGACCCGGGTTCAATTCCCGACTCAGGCGACTGACTGTGTGGAGTTTGCACGTTCTCCCCGTGTCTGCGTGGGTTTCCTCCGGGTGCTCCGGTTTCCTCCCACAGTCCAAAGATGTGCAGGGTCAGGTGAATTGGCCGTGCTAAATTGCCCGTAGTGTTAGGTAAGGGGTAAATGTAGGGGTATGGGTGGGTTGCGCTTCGGCGGGTCGGTGTGGACTTGTTGGGCCGAAGGGCCTGTTTCCACATTGTAATGTAATCTAATCTAATCTAAAACACGTGCAGTCTGTTTCATTTAATGAATGCATGCAGTTTCTTTCATTGAATGAATGGCAAAAGCTAGATTCATTGGAATGGGGCTTGCAGTGTTCCTCATCGAATGAATGTTTGCAGTTTGATCATTAATATTATGAATGCTGTTAAATTCACTCCAGAAATTAAGTTAATGAATTATATTTAATTCTTTGAAGTAAACTGAAAGTCCCATTCCAAAGAAACAAGCTTTTGCCATTCGTTCAATGAAAGAAACTACACGCGTTCATTCAATGAAAAAAACTGCAGGCAATTCATTAAATTAAACAGACTGCACATGTTAATTCAATACGTACGGATTTCCTTGTTTATTCAATGTATCGAGCTTAGCATTTTCGTTCAACGAAACCAACTGCATTCATTCAATCATTGAATCAAACTGCATTCCTTGAGTCAATTAATGAAACAGTATTACTGCATTCAATCAAACAAACAAAACTCATTTACTTCGTGAAACAAACAACAATGAAATGCGCTGTATGTCTTAATTAAAAGATTAGAGCTCCGGCCATTCATTCAATGTCACGAGCAAAACGCATTTGGTGCAAACTGCACTCATTTATTCAATGATATAGACTGCACGTCTAAATTCAATGAGTAGAGCTTCTCTCATTCATTTTATGTGTAAAGCTCACCGTTTTCACTTAATGAACCAACATGCATTCACTGAATCATTGAATCAAACTGCAATCATTGATTCAATTAAATCAAACCTTACTCCTAAATCACTTACTTAGTGATACCGGCTCTTTCTAGAGGTACACTCTTTCTTTGAATGCCACAAGCTTCATGCATTGATTCAATACAACAAGTTGAACACATTTAATTCATGAAGCAAACTTCAATAAGTTCAGCTTTTCTTGTTTTTTCAAGAATCAAATCTCAGCACTTTCATTCTATGAAACCAACTGTATTCGTTCAATCATTGAAACAAACTGCAATCATTGAGTCAATGAAGCAAACTGTATTAATGCATTCAATCTAACAATTTTAACTCATTTGCTTCGTGAATCAAACTGCACCCATTCATTCAAGGAAATGCACTGTATGTCTTAATTAAAAGAGGAGAGCTCCGGCCATTCATTCCATGCCACGAGCAAAACGCATTCACGTCTGAATTCAATGAGTAGAGCTTCTCTCATTCATTCAATGGCTCAAGCCAAACGCTGTCATTGAATGAAACAAACTGCATTAATTGAATTCATTGAATCAAACTTTAATGATTGTTTCAATGAATCAAACGTTATTCATTGTTTCAATGAAATAAAATAAACACGCTAATTTAGTGAATCAAACTGCCCAGGTGCATTCAATGACAGAGGCAGCAGTTGTCATTTCAATCAGTAGAGCTACTCTCATTCATTCAATAGCACAAGTTACACGCATTGTCTCCATAAAACTGAACTTGCTCACTCCAAGAACCAAACTGCCCGTATTAATTTAATGAATACAGCTTCTCTCATACATCCAATGTTACAACGTTCACACATTGTCTCAATAAAACTGCGCATATTCACTACATGAAACAAAATTCACGTGTCAATTAAATGTGAGAGCTTCTCTCATTCATTCAATGTGTCAAGCTCAACGCTTCTATTCAATTATACAAACTGCATTCATTGAATCATTCAATCAAACTACGATTCATGAATCAAACCATATTCCTTGCTTTTAGGGAACAAACATACTTAGTGAATCCTACTGCACTCATTCATTCAATGAAACAAACTGCATGCATTCATTAAATGAAACAGACTTGCACGTCTTAATTCAATAAGTACAGCTTTTCTTGTTTATTCAATGTCTCGAGCTTAGCACGTTCATTCAATGAAAGCAACAGCATTCATTCAATCTTTCAATAAAACTACATTCATTGATTCAATGAATCATACCTTCTTCCTTGTTTCAATGGAACAAACCAAACTGCATACGTTCATTCAATGAAAGTGGCTGCACTTGTCAATTCAATGAGTAGAGCGACTCTCATTCATTCAATGGCACAAGTTTTATGCATTGTCTCTATCGAACTTCACACGTTCACGACATGAACCAAACTGCCCTTCTTTATTCAATGAGTAGAGCTTCTCTCATTCATTCTATGCGGCAAGCTCCCCGTTTTCATTTAATAAGGCAAACTGCTTTCACCGAATCATTGAATCAAATTGTAATCAAAAGAGTTAGAGTTACTCTCATTCGTTGAATGTCACAAGCTTAACGCTTTGATTTGATTTGATTTGATTTGATTTCATCATTTAGTTCATGTATTCAACTGCATTTGTCAATTCAATTAATACAGCTACTTGTTTATTCAATGTCACACACTTCACACATGGTCTCCATCAAACCGCACACGTTCACTCCATGAACCAAACTGCATGTTTTAACTCAATGAGTTAAAACAAACTGCCCTTCTTTATTCAATGAGTAGAGCTTCTCTCATTCATTCAATGTGTCAAGCTCAACGCTTTCATTCAATTGTATAAACTGCATTCATTGAATCATTCAATCAAACTACGATTCATGAATTAAACCTAGTTCCATGCTTTTAGTGAACAAACATATTTAGTGAATCCTACTGCACTCATTCATTCAATGAAACAGACTGCAACTGATAATTCAATGAGTTGAGGGTCTCTCATCCGTTCAAAGCAGCAAGCTTAACG
>NW_025210707.1:0-2896 GCF_004010195.1 Chiloscyllium plagiosum
TCAACATCAAGATCCCACTGTTCCTCCACACTGCCAAGAATCCTGTCTTTAATCCTATATACAGCATTCCAGTTCGACCTTCCAAAATGCATCACTTCACATTTATCCAGGTTGAACTCCATTCGCCATTTCTCAGCCCAGATCTGCATCCTGTCTATGTCATGCTGCAGCCTGCAATAGCCCTTGATACTATCACTGGCACCTCCAACCTTTGTGTCATCAGCAAATTTACTAACCCACCCCTCAACCTCCTCATCCAAGTCATTTATAATAACTACAAAGAGCAGAGGTCCCAAGAACAGAGCCCAGTGGGACACCACTCACCACTGACCTCCAGGCAGAATGCTTTCCATCTCTACAACCACTCTCTGCCTTCTGACAGCCAGCCAATTCTGAATCCAGACAGCCAAATCTCCCTGTATCCCATTCCTCCTGACTTTATGAATGAGCCTACGATGGGGAACCTTATCAAATGCCTTGCTGAAGTCCATATGCACCACATCCACTGCCTGACCTTCGTCAACCTGTCTCATCACCTCCTCAAAGACTTCAAAGATTTGTGAACTCAAAGTCTTGCGAACTGCTTTTAAATAATGCTATGCTTTTCCAAATAGTCATAAATCCTATCCCTCAGAATTCATTCCAAAACCTTGCTGACCACAGACGTACGACTGACTGGTCTGTAATTGCCAGGAATTTCCCTATTGCCTTTCTTGAAAAGAGGAACAACATCCGGCTCCGTCTAATCCTCCGGTACGACTCCCGTGGAGAGTGAGGAGGCAAAGATTTTCGCCAGTGGCTTAGCAGCCTCCTTTCTAGCTTCCCAGAACAACCTGGGATAAATCTGGTCTGGCCCTGGGGACTTATCAATCTTCATGTTTGCCAAAATTTCCAGCACATCAACTTCATCAATTCTGATATGTTCAAGCCTGTATCCCAGCTCCTCAAAGTTCTCGTTCAACAAGGTCCCTTTCCTTGGTGAAAACCAAAGCAAAAAACTCAGGGCTTCCCGTATCTGCTCAGACTCCACGCACAAGTTCTATATGCTCTCCCTGACTGGCCCTACCTTCTCCCCGATCATTCTCTTATTCCTCATGTATGAGTAAAATGCCTTTGGTTTCTCCCTAATCCTTCCCACCAAGCCTTTCTCGTGCTCCCTCCTGACTCTCTTCAGTCCATTTCAGAGCTCTTTTCTAGCAAGCCTGTAATCCTCTAAAGCTGTGCTAGTTCCTTGTTTCCTCCACCTTATGTAAGCTGCCTACTTCCTTTTGATGAGAACTTCCTATGTTCTCATCGTCGAAGGCTCCTTAATTTTACCTCTTCTTACCTGCCTCAGAGGAACAAATTTGTGCGTAACTCGCAAGAACTGCTCCTTAAATAGTCTCCACATGTCTGCTGTGCCCTTTATGTGAAACAATTGATCCCATCTATACTTCCCAACTCCTGTCTGGTAGGCTCATAATTTCGTTTTACCCAATAAAGTATTTTCCCTTGTTATTGTGCCTTTCATTCTCCAAGGCTATGCTAAACGTGAGGCAGTTATGATCACTGTCACCAAAGTGCTCTCCCACCGCGAGATGTAACAGCTGTCCTGGCTCCTGGCCGAGCACCAAATCCAACATGGCATCTTCCTTCTTCGGTCTGTCGACATACTGATTAAGGCAACCCTCTTGAACACAACTGACAAAAGTGACTTCATCCAACCCATCTACACTTAGGAGGTTCCAGTCGATATTGGGAAAGTCAAAATCACCCATGACAACAACCCTGCTACTTCTGCATTTTTCCAGAATCTGACCGCCTATGAGATCTTCAATCTCTCTACTGCTATTAGGTGGTCTGTAGAAAACCACCAATATGGTGGCTGTTCCCTTGCTGTTCCTAACTTCCACTCACACGACTCAGTAGACAAACCTTCCTCAACAACCTTCTTTTCTGAAGCTGTGATGCATCTCGAGCTTTCAGTCTTGCTCATCATGTTAGGCACAATCATAAGATGAGAGACAGCTATTGTGGCCTCATCGACAGCACGGTTACCAATGTCGACGGGGATTGGCCAGTAGTATGCGAGTACCTGAAGAGGTCAAAAACCCTATTTTTTTTCCAGAATTGGCCAAAAACATTCACAACTCTGAAAGCTAATCGGGAGACAGTGTACATGTTAACACGAAGGCCTGTCCAAAGACGCAGGCACTGATCAGGTCAAAAAGTTCAGCTTGTTGAGCAGAAAAGGAAATCTGAAAAGAAGCTGAATCCAGGATGAAGCCACCATCATCAGTTATTGTGTCGCATGAGAATTGAGTGCCTGTATGGTCAGTAGATCATAATGATGACACTGTCTGCGATAGGGGCATGGGAATGATCTGGACGAATTTGGATGGCCTCATTGATGAGGAGAATTCAGTCCTGATCTGGAGTTGATAAGGGTAATGGGGGATGTGCAAGGAAATTGTCAGGATTAATTGTGGTACAATAACTATAGGTCGGCCGGAGGTTGTTGAAGAGGTAAATCTCACAACGGTTTTGGCGAGCCCCAGTCAAATGTTGAGTTTGCAATTATCCCAACGGAACGATCACCACATGAGAACGGTAGAAGACAACATCATGCTGAAGTGTAAGGGTTTCTGTGGATTGTAATCTAACATAAATAGTGATAAGGATCTGAGTACAACAGGGATATCCTAAGGCAACAGAGTCAAGTTTAGTAGAGAAATAGGCAACCGGGCAGTGGTGATCTCCATGTCGTTGAGTGAGAATTGAGGACGCACAGACATCCAGAATCGTGCAGTAAAGTTTGAAAGGTCTGTAATTGAGGGGTCTTCCCAAATCTGAAGCTTGTGACAAGGCTATGCCTCTGAGGAGAGCTCGAAGATACCTTCACAGGAAATAAAGGGGG
>NW_025210707.1:5900-9509 GCF_004010195.1 Chiloscyllium plagiosum
ATTTAAATTAAGGGGTGGTAGGTATAGGACAGATGTTAGGGATAGGTTCTTTAATCAGCGAGTCGTGAGTTCATGGAATGCCCTGTCAGTCGCAGTGGTGGACTCTCTCCCTTTATGGGCATTTACGCGGGCATTGAATAGGCATATGGAGGATAGTGGGCTAGTGTAGGTTAGGTGGGCTTGGATCGGCGCAACATCGAGGGCCAAGGGGCCTGTACTGCACTGTATTTTTTCTATGTTTCTAGACCCCCTTTGTACCCTTCTCGCCTGCTCCACTGTTGGATCACAAGACCATAAGAAATAGAAACACCACAAGGCCATTCAGCGCTTGGAGCCTGCTCTGCCATTCCTCAAGTACATTTTTCTGCCCTTTCCATATAACTATAAGTTCTGTGTGGAGCTTGCACGTTCTCCCAGTGTCTGCGTGGGCTTCCTCTGGTGCTCGGGTTTCCTCCTACATTCCAAAGATGTGCAGGTTAAGTGGATTGGCCATGCTAAGTGCCCGTAGTGTCCAGGGATGTATAGGCGAGGTAGATTAGATTAGATACCCCACAGTGTGGAAACAGGCCCTTTGGCCGAACCAGTCCACACTGACCATCTGAGGAGCAACCCACCCAGACCCATCTCTCTCCGACCAATGCACCCAACACCAGGGGCAATTCAGCATGGCCAATTCACCTGACCTACACATCTTTGGACTGTGGGAGGAAACCAGAGCACCCAGGAGGGCGGTGAGGGTGCGGTCAGGGTGGAATGCTCTTCGAAGGGTCGGTGTGCACCCGTGCGGCCAAACAATTTTATGAACCAGGTTGTCATAACGGGTGACTTTAAATTCCCCAATATTGCCTGGGACTCCCTTAGAGTAAGAGGCTGACACAGGGCAGAATTTGCGAAGTGCTTTCAAGGTGTTTCTTGAAACAGCATGGGAATAGTTAAACTGAAAGAGGGGCCATACTGGACCTTGTATTGGCTAATAAACCTGGCCAAGTAATTGACCTTTCAGTCACAGAGTATTTTGGAAACAAGGAACATAACTCCTGATGTCTGAAGTTAGCTATGATTAAGGATAAGTCAGGACTTGTAGGAATGTATTAAACTGGGAAAAGACAATTTATGTCGGTATCAGACATGACTATTATGCGTTAATTGGAAGGAGCAATTAGTCAAGTCAACATTTCACATGTGGGAGTTGTTTAAAGATCTGATCAGAGTTCAGGACTGGTATGTTACAGTAAGGAGAGAGGACAAGGATGGCAAGGTGACAAAGGAGGTTGTGAATTTAGTCGAAAGGAAAGAAAAAAGCATATGTAAGGTTTAGGAGTCTAAAATTGGACACGGTCCCTTAAAAAAATAAAGAAAGCAGGGAAGGTCTCAAGCAGAGAGTTAGGAGAGCAAGAAGGGGCCAGGAAATGACCCTGGCAAATAGTGTTAAGGAGAATCCCAAGTTATTCTATACACACATTAAAAAACAAGAGAAGGTAGGATCATACAAGGATAAAGGAGGGAACTTGCGTTTGGAGGCAGAGGATGTGGGCAAGATCTGAAATGAATATTTTGTGTCCACATTCACATGGGAGAAGATATGGAGGATAGTGAGATTTGTGTGTAGTACGCTTATATGCTGGAGCATTTTGAGATCAAGAAAGACGTGGTGTTGGGTCTCATGAGAGCATAAAGATGGAGAAGTCCCTAGGGCCCAATGGTATCTACACAAGGTTATTGACAGAGGCAAGACAGGAGATTGTTGGCGCCTTGCCCAAGATCTTTGCATCCTCATTAGCCACTGGTGACATCCCAGAGGACTGGCCAGAAGCTAATATTCTTTCTCTTTTCAAGAAGGGAAATAGGAATATTCCAGGCAACTATGAACCAGTAACCCTCGCATTGGTGGTTGGGAAGCTACCGAAGAGAATTGTTAGGAATACAGGATGGAATTGAACCCAGGTTACTAGTGCTGAGAGGCAGCAGTGCTAACCACTGTGCTGTCCTTGGCTCATCCAGAAGACTAAGATGCATTTAAGGTGAGAGGGGGACAGTTCAAAGTAGATGTGAGTTTTAAAACATAAATTGGTATAAGTCTGAAATGCACTGCCAGGGATGGTGTTGAAGGCAGATATGATTGGTGCACATAAGGCAGATGGAGCTTAAATCTGGGTAAGTGTGAAGTACTGCAATTGTGAGGTCACATGTTAGGCAAAAGTGCAGAGTTAATGGCAGGACCCTGAACAGCATTGCTATATGGAAGGATCTTGGGATTCAGGTCAATACCCCCCTGAAAGTAGCCATGTAAGTAGACAGGGTGGTAAAGAAGGAATATGGCATGCTTGTCTTTATTGGTTGGGGAATTCAGTACAAGGGGTAGGATGCATTGAATAAAAGAATCCCTACAGTGTGGAAACAGGCCATTTGGCCCAACAAGTCCACATTGACCCTCCGAACAGTATCCTACCCAGACCCATTCTCCTACCCTATTACTTTACATTTTCACTGACCAATGCACCTAACCGACACATCCTTGAAAACTATGCACAATTTTAGCATGGCCAATTCACCTAACTTGCACCATCTTTCTGCACTTTTGCACATCAATCTGCAATTTGAGAGGGAGAGGGTACAATCGCTCGTGACAATATTTCAGTTGAATAAAGGGAACTATGGAGCTATGAGGGAGGAGCTGGCCAAAGTTCAAGGGATGACAGTGGAGGAACAGTGGCAGATATTTCTGGGTATAATGCAGAAGATGCAGGATCAGTTCATTCCAAAAAAGGAAGAAAGATACTATGAGGAGGCAGGGGTGGCCGTGGCTGTTGAGGTAAGTTAAAAAAATATGTAAAGTCAAAAGAGACAAAGTATAACATAGCAAAGATGAGTGGGAAAACGGAGGTCTGGGAAGCTTTTAAAGAACAACAGAGGATTACTAAGGAGGAAATACGCAGAGATAAAAAATGAGGTACGAAGGTAAACTGGCCAAAAATATAAAGAATGATAGTAAAAGCTTTTTTAGGTATGTGGAAGGGAAAAAAAATGGTTAAGACTAAAATTGGACCCTTGAAGACAGAAACAAGGGAATATATTACGGGGAACAAAGAAATGGCAGAAGAGTTGAATTGGTACTTCAGATCTGTGTTCACTGGAGAAGACACAAGCAATCTCCCAGAGGTAACAGTGACTGAAGGACCTGAACTGAAGGGAATTTATATTTGCCAGGAATTGGTGTTGGAGAGACTGTTAGGTCTGAAGGCTGATAAGTCCCCGGGGCCTGATGGTCTACATCCCAGGGTTCTGAAGGAGGTGGCTCGAGAAATAATGGATGTGTTGGTGATTATTTTCCAGAGTTCAATAGATTCAGGATCAGTTCCTGTGGATTGGAGGGTGGCTAATGTTGTACCACTTTTTAAGAAAGGAGCGAGAGAGAAAGCAGGAAATTATAGACCAGTTAGTCTGACCTCAGTGGTGGCAAAGATGCTGGAGTCGATTATAAAGGATGAAATTACGACACATCTGGATAGTAGTAACAGGATAGGTCAGAGTCAGCATGGAATTATGAAGGGGAAATCATGCTTGACTAATCTTCTGGAATTTTTTGAGGATGTAACTCTGAAAATGGAC
>NW_025210707.1:9517-20264 GCF_004010195.1 Chiloscyllium plagiosum
AATAACATTAGCAAGTTTGCTGATGATACTAAGCTGGGTGGCAGGGTGAAATGTGATGAGGATGTTAGGAGATTACAGGGTGACCTGGACAAGTTAGGTGAGTGGGCAGATGGCTGGCAATTGCAGTTTAATGTGATAAGTGTATGGTTATCCACTTTGGTGGCAAGAACAGGGAGGCAGATTACTACCTAAATGGAATCAATTTAGGTAAAGGGGCAGTACAGAGAGATCTGGGTGTTCTTGTACACCAGTCAATGAAGGTAAGCATGCAGGTACAGCAGGTAGTGAAGAAGGCTAATAGCATGCTGGCCTTCAAGAGGGATTGAGTATAGAAGCAAAGAGGTTCTTCTGCAGCTGTACAGGGCCCTGGTGAGACCACACCTGGAGTATTGTGTGCAGTTCTGGTCTCCAAACTTGAGGAAAGACTTTCTGGCTATTGAGGGAGTGCAGTGTAGGTTCACGAGGTCAATTCCTGGAATGGCAGGACTACGTTACGTTGAAAAATTGGAGCGACTGGGCTTGTCTACCCTGGAGTTTAGAAGACTGAGAGGGGATCTGATTGAGACATATAAGATTATTAAAGGATTGGACACTCTGGAAGCAGGGAACATGTTTCCGCTGATGGGTGAGTGCCAAACCACAGCTTAAAAATAAGGGGTAGGCCATTTAAGACAGAGATGAGGAGAAACTTCTTCACCCAGAGAGTGGTGGGTGTGTGGAATGCTCTGCCACATAAGGCAGTGGAGACCCAGTCTCTGGATTCGTTTAAGAAAGAGTTGGATAGAGCTCTCAAGGATCGTGGAATCAAGGGCTTATGCCTGAAGAAGGGCTTATGCCTGAAAAGTCGATTCTCCTGTTCCTTGGATGCTGCCTGACCTGCTGCGCTTTTCCAGCAACACATTTTCAGCTCTACATTAGCAGGTAGGGCATTCTACGCCCTTACCACTCTGCGGAAATAACCTGCCTCTGACATCTGTCTTAAATCTATCACCCCTCAATTTGTAGTTATGCCCCTTGTACAAGCTGACATCATCATCCTAGGAAAAATACATTCACTGTCTACCCGATCTAATCCTCTGATCATCTTGTATGTCTCTATCAAATCCCCCTTAACCTTCTTCTTGCCAATGAGAACAGGTTCAAGTCTCTCAGCCTTTCCTCATAAGACCTTCCCTCCAGACCAGGCAGCATCCGGTAAATCTCCTCTGCACCTTTTCCAAAGCTTCCACATCCTTCCCAAAATATGGGGACCAGAACTGTCCACAATATTCCGAGTGTGGCCGCACCAGGGTTTTGTATAGTTATGCAGAAGATAAAAACATCTGTTCTCATCAAGTGATAACAGAATGCTCTAAGGCAATTAAGAACAGTTACTTAAAATCAATGAATCTGTGTAAATAGGACACCGAGTAATAACATTCACGGCTGTTCCCTTGTGAAATTAATGACAATGTATGATTCTGACCTCGAAACAAAACTCTGTATCATCAAAAGCCTTGTAATTAACGGTCAGGTCAATTATAATGGATTCTTATTACCCTTTCAAGCTAGCAGATGCAGAGGGAAAAACATTTTTCCATTACAAGTCCCTGACTTGAGGGTTCAAAAGGACACGAGAGAGAGAGAGAGAAGAGATAAAGACAAAGAGAGAGAGAGAGAGAGAGAGTGGGTTTGTGCAGTGAATTTGTACTTGCAGAATTACATTTTACTTTGCTCAAAAACTGCATGAATCCATGTAAGATTCTGAAAATCCATATTTTAGATTAGAATCAGTCTGACCATTGTGGCGCAGTCTCACACAGGGCAACTCACAGCTTCAATGCATTATCTGGGCCAACATGACACCAATTGTTAAAGTTCACTCGAGAATGTAACTTTTAAAAATGTTTTGCGATTTACATATGAAAGAACTGAAACTAACATGGTCATTCTAAAAGATGAGAGTTTTAACAAACAATCCAGGTCTTTTTTCAATATATAATTTCAGTTACATCACACTGTAAACTTTTGCTATAAATTCTGAGCCTTACAATCTTATAATCCACAACCATCCGATGAAAGCGCAGCACTCCGAAAGCTAGTGCTTCCAAATAAACTTGTTGGACTATAATTTGGTGTTGTGTGATTTTTAACTTAATTAAGAACATGCAGGGTTTTTGTAAACTTTTTGTATCAAGGAACCCTGTTTGTGATAGAAAGGGAGAGTAGCCTGTGAGGGCTCTTGAAAAACTGGTGCCCTATTCTCCGAGGATTTTAGAACCTAGTTAGCTTGACTTATAGGTATCAGTGTTACGTTGTAACAGTGATGCTATTGGTAAATAGAGGGGATGACTAAAATTAATCTAAACTGCAAGAGATTTTTATTCCAGACTACCAAAGAGTATGATCTCAGGGACGAATGTGGATGAGAGGCATACAGGTCTGAGTCCACAAGGGATTCCCTGGGCCGTCTCAAATCTGTACTCTAATACTCTCACGCTAAACCTATGCCCTCTAGTTCTGGATTCCCCCATTGCAGGGAAAAAAATTGTCTCTTTATCCTACCCATGCCCCTCATGATTTTACAAACCTCTATAAGGTCACCCCTCAGCCTTTGACGCTTCAAAGAAAACAGCCCCAGCCTATTTAGCCTCTCCCTGTAGCTCAAATCTTTCTGTGATGTTAAAGGGTTACGTTGTTCTGCTGACGTGTACGAAATTGGATGTCCTGGGGGATATGCTTTTCTGTCTTACAGGCAGAATTTGATAATCAAATCAGACTCTATTCTGAGAAATAATCTAATCACGTTACATTGTTTTTGGGTGGAATGTGACTATAGGGGAATGGTGATTTGGAGATGCCGGTGTTGGACTGGGGTGTACAAAGTTAAAAATCTCACAGGTTATAGTCCAACAGGTTTAATTGGAAGCACACTAGCTTTCAGAGCGCCACTCCTTCATCAGGTGATTGTGGCAGGGGGTTGTGTCTTGCGTGCATGACTGACGGTGATGTACAAACCTTTAGAAAGGGAGGATGGTTCCCTTGTTCAGGGAGCTTCAATTGACATGCTCCGCAAGCATCACAAAGAGTGTTAAGTGATCCTCCAAAACATTTAGAACACAGAATATAGAACATTACAGCGCAGTACAGGCCCTTCGGCCCTCGATGTTGTGCCGACCTGTCATACCAATCTGAACCCCATCTAACTTACACTACTCCATGTACTTCCATATGCTTGTCCAATGACGACTTAAGTGTACTTAAAGTTGGCGAATCTACTACCATTGCAGGCAAAGCATTCCATACGCTTTCTACTCTCTGAGTAAAGAAACTACTTCTGACATCTGTCCTATATCTATCACCCCTCAATTTAAAGCTATGCCCCCTCGTGCTCGCTGTCACCATTCTTGGAAAAAGGCTCTCCCCGTCCACCCTATCTAACCTTCTGATTATCTTAATTGTACTTGCTGAAATAAATCGTGGCTATTCACAGAAGTTGGCATATTGCAGTTGTATCAAGTGTGTAAAAATCTTAAGAAGGGAACCTAACATTTAAATCCTGGCAACTTCCTTGTAAAGCATTTTTAGGTTCCCTAGAGTAGGCTATTGCAGAAAATACGGAGGCATGGGATGAAGAGTGATATAGTAGTTTGGATCAGAAATTGGCTAGCTGAAAGAAGACAGAGGGTGGTGGTTGATGGGAAATGTTCATACTGGAGTTCAGTTACTAGTGGCGTACTGCAAGGACCTGTTTTGGGGTTACTGCTGTTTGTCATTTATTAAAATGACCTGGATAAGGGTATAGAAGGATTGGTGAGTAAACTTGCAGATGACACTAAAGTCGGTGCATTTATGAACAGTGCAGAAGGGTGTTGCAGATTACAGAGGAACATAGACAAGCTGCACAGCAGAGCTGAGAGTTGGCAAATGCAGTTTAATGTGGAAAAGTGAGAGGTGATTCACTTTAGAATGAGTAACAGGAATACATAGCACTGGGCTAATGGTAAGATTCTTGAGCAGAGAGATCTCGGTGTCCATGTGCATAGATCCCTGAAAGTTACCACCCAGGTTGACAGGGTTGTTAAAGTGCAGTATGGTGTATTAGCTTTAATTGGTAGAGGGATTGTGTTTTGGAGCCATGAGATCATGATGCAGCTGTACAAAACTCTGGTGCGGCCACACTTGGGGCATTAAAACACAGAACAGTACAGGCCCTTCAGCCCTTGATTTTGTGCCTTTTATCCTATTCTTGTACTATCTATCCAAGAATCGCTTAAATGTCCCTAATGTATCTGACTCTACTACCACTGCTAGCAGTGCATTCCACTCTCTGTGTAAAGAACCTACCTCTGATATCTCCCCTAAACCTTCCAATTACCTCAAAACAATGCCCGCTCATGACAGACATTTCTGCCATGGGAAAAAGCCTCTGGCTATGCTTCTCAACATCTTGTACACCTCTATCAAGTCACCTCTTATTCTTCTACGCGCCAATGAGAAAAGCCCTAGCTCCCTCAACTTTTCTTCAGAAGACATGTCCTCCAATCCAGGCAGAATCCTTGTAAATCTGCTCTGCGTCTTCTCTAAAGCTTACACATCCTTCCTATAATCAGGTGACCAGAACTGAACACAATATTCCAAGTGTGGTCTAACCAGGGTTCTATAGAGCTGCAGCACAACATCGTGGCCCTTAAACTCAATTCCCTGCTAATGGAAGCCAACACACCATATGCCTTCTTAACCATCCTATCAACTAGGGTGGCAACTTTGAGGGATCTGTGAAAATGGACCTAAAGATCCCTCTGTTCTTCCACACTGCCAAGAGTCCTGCTTTCACCCAGAATTCCTGACACCTACCAGCCTTTCCTTTCACTCAAACAGGAATATACAGCCCCTGGACTTTTATTAACCCATTTTTGAAGGCTTCCCATTTTCCAGCTGTCTTTTGCTCCCAATCAACTTTTGAAAGTTCTTCCCGAATACCATCAAAATTAGCCTTCCTCCAATTTAAAATTTCAATTTTTAGATCTGGTATATCCTTTTCCTTCACTATTTTAAAAATAATAGAATTATGGCCCCAAAGTACTTCCCCACTAACACCACAGTCAACTGCCGCCCTGCCTCATTTCCCAACAGTAGGTCATGTTTTGCACCTTTTCTATAGGAACATCCACATACTGAATCAGAAAATTTTCTTGTACACACTTAACTTTCTCTCCATCTAAACCTCAACACTATGGCAGTCCCACTCTATGTTTTGAAAATTAAAATTGCCTACCATAAACACCCTATTATTGACTTGGAGGTACCAGTGTTGGACCGGCATGAACAAAGTTAGAAATCACACAACACCACGTTATAGTCCAAAAGGGTTATTTGGAAGCATTAGCTTTTGCTTCCAAAGCTAGCGCTTACAAATAAACCTGCTGGACTCTAACTTGTTGTTGTAAGATTTTTAACTTCACCTATTATTCACATAGATAACTGAAATCTACTTACAAATTTGTTTCTCAATTTTCCGCTGACTATTAGGGGGTCTATAATACAATCCCAATAAAGTGATCACCCCTTTCTTGTTTCTGAGTTCCACCCAAATAACTTCCCTGGATGTGCTCCCAGGAATATCTTCCCTAAGTACAGCAGTAATGCTATCCCTCATCAAAAGCGCCCCATCCTCACTCACCCCTCTTTCTATGCTTCTTCTAGTATTTGTATCCTGGAACATTAAGCTGCCAGTCCTGTCCATCCCTGAGCCATGTTTCTGTTGAGAATGCATATAGGGTATAAGCAGGTAGGGAAAGAATTAAGTTCTGAGTTTTGTGAAAGAAGACGTTCAGCTGAACATGAATCAGATCAAATAAGAACTAACAGTTAACAATGGGGTGCTGGAGGCAAGGGTAATGGATTAAAAAGGTAGGAAAGCATTGGTTATGTAGAGTCATTTAACAATATTGGAAGCATTCAGTATATAAGGTCAGTTTTTCCCCAGTGGAGGGCTCTCTATGTGGGAGTCCTCCCCCTTTCTCTCGGGGATCTGGGGTGGAGGGTGTTGCACGCAGCAGTCCCCTGCAACCGCAGATTGCGGTGCTTCACGGACTCCCAGCCCAACTGCTTGTTCTGTGGCGCTGTGGAGTCCGTGGACCACGTATATATTGGGTGTGGGCGTTTGCACTCCCTTTTTGATTTCCTGAAAAACCTTCTCCTCTGCTTTTGGTTGCACTTCAGTCCCACGTTCCTGATCTTTGGGCACCCGGTAAGGAGGAAGGAGGGCAGGTCTGAAGACCTCCTCGTGGGTCTGACCAAACTGGCCATCAACAGGTCCAGGCAGCGGGCCGTGGAGGGGGTCGTTAGGGCCGACTGCCTGCCCCTCTTCCGCGGTTACGTTAGGGCCCGGGTGTCCTTGGAGAAGGAGCACACGGTGTCGACCAACACCCTGGAGTTGTTCAGGGAGAGGTGGGCGCCGCAGGGAATGGAGTGCATCATTTCTCCCTCCAACTCTATTTTGATTTAGTCCCTGCCCTCCCCTTCACTGTTTTTGATCACACAGCACTGTCCTTTGATGTGAAGGGCAGTGTTTGTCACTGGCCACCCGGGTGTTTTCCTATCTTCCTGGTGGTGGAATTTGAATAAAGATTCGTGCACTTTGTGTCTTTCACTGTGTCTCACACCTGCACACACACACACACACCATGGGTGCTAGGGGAAAAAAAAGAAAAAAAAATTAGAGAAAAAAGAAACAAAAAAAACATAAGGTCAGTTTAACAAGGTGAGGAGCATTCATTATGTAAAGCCAGTTAAGGTTAAGAACATTCATTGTGTAACAATAGATGGCTTAATCTTTACTATTGACACTCACTGATTGTATTGGTCTCCCCAATTGCTATGTATGTTGCCTTATATAGTCATTTACAGGGAGGAGTACTGAGGTAATTCATTAAGAAACTACTGTTTGAGAGAGAAAAACGAGAACTCATGTCTCTATGCACATGGGCGACCGTTCCCTCTTCCTTCAGGGCCCGGAATAAAGATGAAGGCGGTAAAACTACTCTGTGCCTCTGAGCTTTTTGCTTTGACTGAGGGGGGAGTGGGACAACACTCTAATTGCTAGGATATCTCAGTCCCATGTGCCATGAGTTCATCTGCCTTCCCAGTTAGGCCTCTTGCATATAAGTAAATGCAGTTTAATTTATCAGTCTGACCTTCTTCTCTGCTTTGTTCCTTCCTGCCTTGACTGTTTGACTCGCTCCCTTTCTCACTGTATCAGTCTCAGATTGATCTCTTTCTTCACTATTTCCCTGGGTCTCATTCTTCCCCCACCTCCCCTCTTGTTTAAATCCTCCTGGGCAGCTCGAGCAAATCTCCCTGCTCGTATCTTAGTCCCCTTCCAATTCATGTGCAATCCATCCTTCTTGTACAGGTCACTTCTACGGGGAGAAAGTGAGGACTGCAGATGCTGGCGATCAGAGCTGAAAATGTGTTGCTGGAAAAGCGCAGCAGGTCAGGCAGCATCCAGGGAACAGGAGATTTTTTTTTAAAGAGGTCGAGGGCAGGTAGGAGGCCAGCACGGGGTGTCCAGGTGGATGGGGTGTGTTGGAGGCGTGAGAAGGGGGTCGTCAGTGGATGGGGTGTGTTGGAGGCGTGAGAAGGGGTCATCAGATTCCTGAAGAAGGGCTTATGCCCGAAACGGCGATTCTCCTGTTCCCTGGATGCTGCCTGACCTGCTGCGCTTTTCCAGCAACACATTTTCAGCTCAGGTCACTTCTACCCCAGATGAGAGATTCCAATAATCCAAAGATGTGAACCTTTCTCCCAGGCAACAGCTCCTCAGCCATGCACTTATCTACTCTACCCTCCTATTCCTAACCTCACTAGCTCTTACCACTGTCACCATAAGCTGCAATCGAACTCGGGTCCCTGGCACTGTGAGGCAGCAGTGCTAACCACTGAGCTACTATGCCACCACGTTGCAGCTTTATAAGACTTTGGTTAGGCCACATAGAGTATTGCATTCAATTACGGTTGCCACATGACAAACAGGAATGTGGAGGCTTTGGAGAAGGTGCAGAAGAGACTTACCAGGATGCTGCCTGAATTAGAACATATGAGCTATAAATAAGACAGTAGCAAAACTCTGATCGTTTTCTCTGGAGCAGCAGACTTTTTTTTCATTTTGTAGACTTCTAAGAGTTTAGAAGAGACATAAGTAGAGTTAACTGTCAGAATCTTTTTCCCCAAGAGTTGAAATATCTAATACTAGGGGCATGCATTTAAGCTGAGAGGGAGACAGTTCAAAAGAGATGTAAGGAGCAAGTTTCTATTTTACACAGAGTGGTAGGAATCTGGAACGCGCTGCCAGTGATGGTGGTGGAGGTAGGTATGCTCGGGACATTTAAGGGACTTTTAGATAAGCACATAAATATGCAAGGAATGGAGGATTATGGACCAAGGGCAGGCAGAAAGGATTAGTTTAGTTTCACATCATGTTCAGTGCAACATTGTGGGCTGAAGGGCCATTCCTGTGCTGTACACTTCTATTTTCTATTACTTCAATGTTTTTCAATGTTGCATGGTTTGGGATAAATGTACAGTAATAGGGGAATACAAGTAAAAATTTACCTGCTTGGCTGCTTTTCTGAAGAATGGTTACACCCAAAATGCCGACTTTTCTACTTCCTGATGCTGCCTGGCTTGCTGTGTTCTTCCAGCCTCCTGCCTGTCTACTTTGGATTCCAGCATCTGTAGCTTTTTTGTTTCTGAAACATTGATCAGGGTCACCTTGTCAGTTTAGCCAGCTAAAGGCAACAATATTTCTTACTCAACTTTCTACTCTGTGATTCCAGAAACCAGTGTATCACATTAACAGGAAGATTTAGAAACTCCCTGCTTATCTCTCAGAACACAGTTAAAAAAAAACTTCAATCCTAGTTCCAGCCTGATAGGATCCTCCCTCTGCCTAAATTACCATTCAACAATCATTCTGCTTGAACATAGATTCTGCTCTAAACTTATCAAAATCAATTCCCAGTTACTAACCTCATTAATATCCAACTTCTGCTGTCTATTTTGGATTCCAGCATCTGCAGCTTTTTTGTCCCTTACCAGACTGTTTAAACACTTTTCCAGAGGGTCACTGCATTTATCAGGTCAAGACTCAACCTGTAATGAGCCTCCATGCATGGCCTCACAAACAAACAAAACCTGTTTTGTCTGTTCCTTTGCTTTTACCACACCTTATCCCAAAGTCAACAAGTCATTTCCAGCTCACAATTAGAATCATAGAATCCCTACAGTGTGGAAACAGGCCCTTCAGACCAGCACGTCCACATCAACCCTCGAAGAGTATCCCAACAGACCCATTCTCCTATTACTGGTGTTCCACAAGGATCTGTTTTGGGACCACTGATGTTTGTCATTTTTATAAATGACTTAGACGCAGGTAGGTGGATGGATTAGTAAATTTGCAGACGACACTAAAGTCGGTGGAGATATGGACAGTTTGGAAGAATGTTGCAGGGGGAATGTTACGGGTTGCAGAATTGGGCTGAGAGGTGGCAAATGGAGTCCAATGCTAAATGTGAGGTGATGCACTTTGGGAGGAATAACAGCAAGGCAGAGTACTGGGTCAATGGAAAGATTCTTGGTAGTGTGGATGTGCAGAGGGATCCTGGAGTCCATGTGTATAGACCCCTGAAAGTTGCCATCCAGGTGGATAGTGCTGTTAAGGAGGCATACGATGTGTTAGATTTCACTTGTAGAGGGATTGAATTCCGGAACCGCAATATAATGCTGCAGCTATACAAAACGCTGGTGTGGCCACACTTGGAATATTGTGTACAGTTCTGGTCCCCATATGTCAGGAAGGATGTGGAAGCTTTCGAAAAGGTGCAGAGGAGATTTACCTGGATGTTGCCTGGTCTGGAAGGAAGGTCTTATGAGGAAAGGCTGAGAGACTTGGGTCTGTTCTCATTGGAAAGAAGGCGGCTAAGGAGGGATTTGATAGAGACATACAAGATGATCAAAGGATTAAATAGGATAGACAGTGAAAGACATTTTCTTAGGATGATGACGTCAGCTTGTACGAGAGGGCATAACTACAAATTGACAGGCGATAGATTTAAGACAGATGTCAGGGGCATCTCCAAATGTTCCAAATTGGATAAATCACATTTACTAACATTGTACTCCATCTGCCAGGTACTTGCCCACTCACTTAACATATCTAAATCTCTGCAGATCCTCCACATCCTGTTTGCCTTTCCACTCAACTTATTGTCATCAGCAAACTTAGACCCACCACTGGGTCTCCTCTTCCAAATATAAAAACAGTTGCAGACCCAGCACCGACCCCTGTGAGAGGTTGAGCCACCTGGGACTGTACTCGCTAGAATTTGGAAGAACGAGAGGTGATCTCATAGAAAGATATAAAATTATGCAAGGGATAGAGAAAAAACAGGCAGGCAAGTTGCTTCTGCTGGTGGGTGAGACTATGACTAGGGAACATGGCGTCAGGATTAGGTGGAGGAGATTTAGGAGAGATGAGGAGGAACTGTTTTTCCCAGACCATTCTCTGCCCAAGGAAGCAGTCGAGACAGCTTTGTTTAATATATCCAAGTTATAGTCGGATAATTAAGGGTTATGGGGATAATGCAGGTAGGAGTAAGACAATGGCTCTTAATGAATGGGGGAGCAGGATCTCTTTATATTTAGAAAAGAATGGGCTTATCAGTGATAGGCGACATGGTTTTGTGAGGGGGAGATCGTGTCTTAC
>NW_025210708.1:0-5843 GCF_004010195.1 Chiloscyllium plagiosum
CTCACACTGCTTTGGAGGTTAGACTAATTAATGGAATAACTTAGAGTTTGCTCGATATTATCTCTACTGTAAAATCATTAACATCAATGGAATGCATCATGCTCAACTAATAAAATTCTTACAGAAAAGTCAAACTGCCTATTGGTCTTATTCTGCAAACTGCAATGAAGAGAGAGCAGGAGGACCTGGTTTTGGATGGTATGATCCCAGCTAATGGTATTACTGGACAGCACAGCACAGCGCAGCTCAGAATAAAATTGGGATTGATGTATCATTTTGTTTCAATTGCAGTGATCTGTCACTGAGACACAATCACAAGAGGGTTCTGTGTTAATAAGTTCATTGAACAGATGAATAAATAAAAGTCAAACTTGTGTAAACATAGAATCATAACATAGAACAGTACAGCACAGAAGAGGCCCTTCAGCCCATGATGTTGTGCCAACCATTGATCCTCATGTAAGGTAAACCTACTGTACAAACTCAAATTTCTGTGACCATATGCATGTACAGCAGTCTCAAATATCCCTAATGACCTCACTTCCACTGCTGCTGGCAACATATGCCATGCTCTCAACTTTCTAAAGAACCGACCTCTGACATCCCCTCTATACATTCCGCCAAACAGTTTAAACCTATGACCGCTCGTGTTAACAATTTCTTCCCTGGGAAAAAGTCTCTGGCTATCAACTCTATCTATGCCTGTCATTATCTTGTACACCTCAATTAGGTTTCCTCTTTTCCAAAGAAGCAAAGTCCAAGCTCAGTCAACTTCTCTTTGTAAAATAAGCCCTCCATTCCAGGAAGCATCCTGGTAAACCTCCTCTGAACCCTCTCCAAAGCATCTGCATCTTTCCTATAATAGGGTGACCAGAACTGGACACTATTCCATGTGCAGTCTAATCAAAGTTTTATAGAGCTGCAACACGATCTCATGGCTCTTAAACTCAATCCCGCTGTTAATGAAAGCCAAAATACCATATGCTTTCTTAACAACCCTGTCCACTTGGGTGGTAATTTTAAGGGATCTATGTACCTGCATACTAAAATCCTGCTGTTCCTCCTCACTGCAAGATTCCTGTCTTTAATCCTGTGCTCAACTTTCAAGTTCGACCTTCCAAAATGCATCACTTTGCATTTATCCAGGTTGAACTCCATCTGCCACCTCTCAGCCCATATGTGAATCCTGTCAGTGTCACGCTGCAGCCTACAACAGTCCTCTATACTGTCAATGACACCGCCAACCTTTGTGTCGTCTGCACACTTGCTAACCCATCCTTCAATATCCTCATCCACGTCATTAATAAAGAATAGGGGCCCAAGAACAGACCCCTGTGGAACACCACTTACCACTGCCTTCCAGGCAAAATACTTTCCTTCCACTACCACTCAACCAGCCAATTCTGTATCCAGACAGCTAAATTTCCCTGTATCCCATTTCTCCTGACCTTCTGGACGAGCCTACCATGGGGAACCTTATCAAATGCCTTGCTGAAGTCGATGTACACCACATCTACCGCTCAACCCTCATCAACTTGTCTAGTACCATCCTCAAAGAACTCAATAAGATTTGTGAGGCATAACCTGTCCCTCTCAAAGCCGTGCTCTTCCAGATGGTCATAAACCTTATCCCTCAGAATCCTTTCTAGCACCTTGTAGACGACAGATGTGAGACTGACTGGTCTGTAATTGCCGGGGATTTCCCTATTCCCTTTCTTGAAGAGAGGAATTACATTTGCCCCCCTCGGGTACGAATGGTGGAGAGCGAGGATGCAAAGATCTTCGCAAGCGGCGAAGCAATCACATTTCTCGCTTTCCAAAACAGCCGAGGACAAATTTGGTCTGGCCCTGGCACCTTGTCAATCTTAATGTTTGTCAAAATTTTCAGCACATCAGCTTCCTCAATCTCTCCGTTCCAGCATGCACACCTGCTCTTCAATGGTTTCATTCACTACAAGGTCCTTTAGTAAAGACAGAAGCAAAAAACTCATTTAGGGCTTCCCCTACCTCCTCAGACTCTATACACTAGTTCCCGATACTATCCCTAATCGGCACTACTCTTTGATCATTCTCTTATTCCTCACATATGTGCAAAATGTCTTTGGATTCTCCCTAATCCTTCCTGTCAAGTCTTTTTCATGCCCCCTCCTGGCTCTCAGACCATTTTTGAGCTCCTTCCTCGCCTGCCTGTAATCCTTGAGAGCTGAGCAAGACCCTTGCTTCCAGCACCTTACGTAAGCTGCCTTCTTTCTTTTGACGAGACACTCCACCACTCTCTTCATCCAAGGTTCCTTTTTCTTGCCTGTCTCAGAGGAACACATTTATGCATCACTTGCAACAACTGTTCCTTAAACAGTCTCCACATGTCTATAGTGCCCTTTCCATGGAACAATTGCTCCCAGTCCATGCTTCCCAACGCACATCTGATAGCATCATAGTTTCCATTTCCACAATTAAATATACTCCCATTGTAAATGCTTCTCTCCTTCTCCATAGCTCTGTAGAATGTGAGGATGTTGTGGTCACTATCACCAAAATGCTCTCCCACCGCAAGAGAATGAAAGAGCAAAATGAGTTCTCTACCTGTGTCTCAATAGTATTCTGTTCAGAGGCTGAAATCTGGAGATGTCATCCCTCAATATTAAGCTTTTATTTTGGAAAGATTTTCCCCATTTCTATCCTGAGAGTTCTGGAGTCTACTTATGTGAATACCCACAAAACTGAGAGTTAGACTGTCTCAGTTTCTAATAGTCTGCAGATTCATACCAAAGCACTCTGCTTAGAGTGTAAATAAACTTTAACAGTAACTGTTGATTTTTCTAAAACAATCTCAAGGAGAGTAGGTACTTGCTTCTGACCCCAGTCATCACTCCTCTAATCTTTCCTAAAAACCTGCTTCTCCAGCTATTCTGTGCTCTAAACACTCATACAGTCAGAGAGATGTACAGCATGGAAACAGAGCCTTTGGACCAACCCAATCTAGTCCCACCTGCCATCACTTGGCCCATATCCCTCCAAACCCCTCCTATTCATATACCCATCCTGTTGCCTTTTAAATGTTGCAATTGTACCAGCCTCCACCACTTCCTCTGGCAGCTCGTTCCATACACGTACCGCCCTCTGCATGAAAAAGTTGTCCCTTAGGTCTCTTTTATATCTTTCCCCTCTCACCCTAAACCTATCAGTTCTGGGGCCTCAACTCTTCACTATTTATCTCAGCCCCCTTTCCCTCCACATTCCTGATGAAGGGCACATGCCCAAAATGTCGACCCCACCCTCTTGCCCCCCCAGACGCTGCCTGACCTGCCCTACTCCCCTCCAGCGCCACACTTTGATTCAGACTCTCCAGCATCAGCAGTCCTCTGTCAGTGATGTGGAGGAAGGGACAGAAGGTACAGTTACCAAATGTTCTGAAGTCACAAAGGCAGCGGGAAAATAGATTGTGAAGTAAATAGGTTAAATAAATAGGAAAGATGTTCAAAACTGAATACATAATGTGGGCAAATATGAAACTGTCTTTTTTTTACATTCCCTACAGGGTCCACTACTTTTCATCATTTACATAAATGATTTGGATGCGAGCATAAGAGGTACAGTTAGTAAGTTTGCAGATGACACAAGAAGGCGTTTGGTATGCTTTCCTTTATTGGTCAGAGTACCGAGTACAGGACTTGGGAGGTCATGTGTGGCTGGTTAGACCACTTTTGGAATATTGTGTGAAATTCTAGACTCCCTGGTACAGGAAGGATGTTGTGAAACTTAAAAGACTTCAGAAAAGATTTACAAGGATGTTGTCAGGGTCGGAGTGTTTGTGCTACAGGGAGAGGCTGAATAGGCTGGGGCTGTTTTCCCTGGAGTGTTGGAGGGGCATGGATAGGATAAATAGGCAAAATCTTTTCCCTGGGGTTGGGGAGTCCTGAACTAGAGGGAATAGGTTTAGGGTGAGAGGGGAAAGCTATAAAAGAGATCTAAGGGGCAACGTTTTTACGCAGAGGGTGGTACGTGTATGGAATGAGCTGCCAGAGGATGTGATGGAGGCTGGTACAATTGCAACACTTAAGAGGCATTTGGATGGGTATATGAATAGGAAGGGTTTGGAGGGATATGGGCCGGGTGCTGGCAGGTGGGACTAGATTGGGTTGGGATATCTGGTCGGCATGGATGGGTTGGACTGGGGTCTGTTTCTGTGCTGTACATCTCTATGACTCTATGAATGAATAATTTATTGTCAGATATATCTTATGAAAAGTATTCTGTCACCATAATCCAGCACCATTTTGAGATACAAAAGAAAAAAAAGTACTTGAATAGAGTTCAGCTTCATTGGCAATGGTCCCAAACACTCCAAGCCAGAGGTAAGGTTCCCACTCTGGGCCTCTCACAGCCAGGAGTCCCTGCTCCGGGCCTACCACGGCCAGGAGTCCCTGCTCTGGGCCTACCACAGCCAGGATTCCCTGCTCCGGGTCTATCACAGCCAGGAGTCCCTGTTCGGGACGTATCACAGCCTGGAGTCCCCACTCCGGGCCTATCACAGCCAGGAGTCCCTGCTCCAGCCCTACCACAGCCAGGAGTCCCTGTTCGGGACGTATCACAGCTAGGAGTACCCGCTCCGGGTGTATAACAGCCTGGAGTCCCCACTCTGGGCCTATCACAGCCAGGAGTCCCCGCTTCGGGCCTACCACAGCCAGGAGTCCCTATTCTGGGCCTACCACAGCCAGGAGTCCCTGTTCGGGACGTATCACAGCCTGGAGTCCCCACTCCGGGCCTATCACAGCCAGGAGTCCCTGCTCCAGCCCTACCACAGCCAGGAGTCCCTGTTCGGGACGTATCACAGCCTGGAGTCCCCACTCCGGGCCTATCACAGCCAGGAGTCCCTGCTCCAGCCCTACCACAGCCAGGAGTCCCTGTTCGGGACGTATCACAGCCTGGAGTCCCCACTCCGGGCCTATCACAGCCAGGAGTCCCTGCTCCAGCCCTACCACAGCCAGGAGTCCCTGTTCGGGACGTATCTCGTGCTGTCCCTGTCCTGGGAGTGTTTGATGGGGACAGTGTAAAGCGAGCTTTACTCTGTATCTAACCCCGTGCTGTCCCTGTCCTGGGAGTGTTTGATGGGGACGGTGTAGAGATGGCTTTACTCTGTATCTAACCTCATGCTGTCCCTGTCCTGGGAGTGTTTGATGGGGACAGTGTAGAGGGAGCTTTACTCTGTATCTAACCTCGTGCTGTCCCTGTCCTGAGAGTGTTTGATGGAGACAGTGTAGAGAGAGTTTTACTCTGTATCTAACCCTGTGCTGTCCCTGTCCTGGGAGTGTTCGATGGGGACAGTGTAGAGAGAGCTTTACTCTGTATCTAACCCCGTGCTGTCCCTGTCCTGGGAGTGTTTGATGGGGACAGTGTAGAGAGAGCTTTACTCTGTATCTAACCTCGTGCTGTCCCTTTCCTGGGAGTGTTTGATGGTGACTGTAGAGAGAGCTTTACTCTGTATCTAACCTCATGCTGTCCCTGTCCTGGGAGTGTTTCATGGGGACAGTGTAGAGAGAGCTTTACTCTGTATCTAACCCCGTGCTGTCCTTGTCCTGGGTGTCTTTGATGGGGACAGTGTAGAGGGAGCTTTACTCTGTATCTAACCCCGTGGTGTCCCTGTCCTGGGTGTCTTTGATGGGGACAGTGTAGAGGGAGCTTTACTCTGTATCTAACCCCGTGCTGTCCCTGTCCTGGAAGTGTTTGATGGGGACAGTGTAGAGTGAGCTTTACTCTGTATCTAACCCCGTGCTGTCCCTGTCCTGGGAGTGTTTGATGGGGACAGTGTAGAGGGAGCTTTACTCTGCATCTAACCCCGTGCT
>NW_025210708.1:6945-9775 GCF_004010195.1 Chiloscyllium plagiosum
AGCTTTATTCTGTATCTAACCCCGTGCTGTCCCTGTCCTGGGGGTGTTTGATGGGGACAGTGTAGAGGCAGCTTTATTCTGTATCTAACCCCGTGCTGTCCCTGTCCTGTGATTGTTTGATGGGGACAGTGTAGAGAGAGCTTTAACCTGTATCCAACCCTGTGCTGTCCCTGTTCTGGGAGTGTTTGATGGGGACAGTGTAGAGTGAGCTTTACTCTGTATCTAACCCCGTGCTGTCCCTGTCCTGGGAGTGTTTGATGGGGACAGTGTAGAGAGAGCTTTACTCTGTATCTAACCCTGTGCTGTCCCTGTCCTGGGAGTGTTTGATGGGGACAGTGTAGAGGGAGCTTTACTCTGTGCTGATATGCAAGAAAACCAACTTCAGCCAAAGGAACAACAGTTTCTACAGCATGGAAAGAGGGGCTGATGATTGGATTATGGTCGACATGGGGATACAATGGAGACATTTGGAACGGGTTCCCGGGGAAGTGGGACCGGTACAAACTGGCCAGGCCACACTTGGGCAGGACCGGGATGGATGTACTTTGGGAGGTGGGTGGGGTTACTTGGTGGAGTGGTTGCGGAGGGTTTAAATTGAATTGAATTTATTGTCATGTGTACCGAGACACAGTGAAAAGCTTTGTCGTGCGAGCAATACAGGAAGCTCACAGAGTTAAAGAACATAGATAAGTGAATAATAGGTAAACAGCGGCAAAAACAAAACAACAGGTACAGAGGAATGTTAAGAGTTTGTGAGTCCATTCAATATTCTAACAGCAGTAGGGTAGAAACTGTTTCGAAACCTGCTGGTGCATGTGTTCAGGCTTCTGTACCTTCTCCCTGATGGTAGAGGTTGTAGAAAAACATTGCCAGGATGGGATGGATCTTTGGGAATGCTGGCGGCCTTTCCTTGACAGTGGGCCTGGTGGATGGCTTCTATAGATGGGAGGTTGGCCTTTGCGATTGTCCGGGCCGAGTTCACCTCTCTCTGTAACCATCTCCAATCTTGAATGGTACAGGTAGTGATACATCCAGGCAGAATGCTCTCGATGACACATCTATAAAAGTTGACAAGGGTATCGTCATCATGCCAAATTTCCTCAGCTGTCTGAGGAAGAAGAGACGTTGTTGGGCCTTTGCATCCACATGAAGAGTCAACTCCACACAGTCAGTCGCCTGAGTCGGGAATTGAACCCGGGTCTACAGGCGCTGTGAGGCACTGGGCCACCGTGCCGCCCACCAATCTTTGCACAAACTTTGAACTGACGTGGATCTGTTGGTCCGATAGGCAAATTGGAGTAGGTCAAGAGTAGTGGGGAGGCTGGAGTTGATTAATGCCATGAGCAGCCTTTCAAAGCACTTCATGACCATCGAAGTTAGGGTCACCGGGCGGTAGTCATTGAGACATGCTGCATGAGCCTTCAGTCAGTGTGGCAGGGGGATGGGAACCAGAGGAGGAGGGCAGTAGATGCAGAAATTGAGGCAGAGGTATAAACCGGGGAAAACATAACTAAGGAGAAGAATAACAGGCTGGGAAATGTTACTGAAAAGAGCAGGGGAGGTGGTCCCTGAAATGCATGTGTTTCAATGTGAGAAATATAATCAGCAAGGGAGATCAACTTAGAGTTTAGGATAGCACTTGGAATTCTGACATTGTTGTGATTACTGAGACAGGGCAGTCAGCTGAATGTCCCAGGATTTGGATGTTTCAGGTGTGATAGGAGGGGATGTAAATGGGATGGAAGAGTTGCACTACAGGAAAAGGAGTCTCTCACAGCTGGACTGAGGGAGGATACATCCGAGGACTCGCGCAACGAGGCAATATGGGTAGGAATCAAGATTAGGAAAGGGGAAATCACATGTGCTGGAGGTATACTACAGGCTTCCCAACAGCCAACGGGAGATAAAGGAGAAATTTCGTAGACAGATTTTGGAAAGATGTAAAAATAACAGAGTTGTTGCAATGGGTGATTCTAACTTTCCCTGTATTGAGTGGCACTCACTTCATGCTAGGGCTTGGATGGGGCCAAATTTGTAAGAATCATTCAGGAGGGCTTCTTGACACAGTACATAAAGAGTTCAACCAGGGAAGGGATTATACCTGACCTGGCTTTGGCTCATGAGCCTGGCCAGGAGAGTGAAGTTTCAGTGGGGGAGCATTTCAGGAGTAGTGACCAAAACACCATGAGTTTTAAGATACTCATGGATAGGGATAACAGCAGTCCTCGGGTGATGGTGTTAAATTGGGGGAAGGTAAACTGCAACAATTTTAGGCAGGAACTGGAGAGAGTTGATTCGAGGCGGCTGTTTGAGGATAAATCTACATCAGACATGTGGGAGAATTTCAAATGGCAGTTGATAATAGTCATCAAGATGTACAGCATGGAAACAGACCCTTCAGTCCAACCCGTCCATGCCGACCAGATATCCCAACCCAATCTAGTCCCACCTGCCAGCACCCGGCCCATATCCCTCCAACCCCTTCCTATTCATATACCCATCCAAATGCCTCTTAAATGTTGTACTTGTACCAGCCTCCACCACATCCTCTGGCAGCTCATTCCATACATGCACCAGGCTCTGCAAGAAGAAGTTGCCCCTTAGATCCCTTTTATATCTTTCCCCTCTCACACTAGACCTATGCCCTCTAGTTCTGCACTCCCCGACCCCAGGGAAAAGACTTTGTCTATTTATTCTGTCCATGCCCCTCACAGTTTTATAAACTTCCGATGCTCCAGGGAAAACAGCCCCAGCCTGTTCAGCCTCTCCCTGTAGCTCAGATCCTCCAACCCTGGCAACATCCTTGTAAATCTTTTCTGAACCCTTTCAA
>NW_025210708.1:9856-13961 GCF_004010195.1 Chiloscyllium plagiosum
CATTTATCTGAATTAAACTCCATCTGCCACATCTCAGCCCATTGGCCCATCTGGTCCAGATCCTGTTATAATCTGAGGTAACCCTCTTTGCTGTCCACTACACCTCCAATTTTGGTGTCATCTGCAAACTTACTAACTGTACCTCTTATGCTCACATCCAAATCATTTCTATAAATGACAAAAAGTAGAGGACCCAGCACCAATCCTTTTGGCACTCCACTGGTCACAGGCCTCCAGTCTGAAAAACAACCCTCCACCACCACCCTCTGTCTTCTACCTTTGAGCCAGTTCTATACCCAAATGGCTAGTTCTTCCATGAGATCTAACCTTGCTAATCAGTCTCCCATGGGGAACCTTGTCGAACGCCTTACTGAAGTCTATATAGATCATGCCCACCGCTCTGCTCTCATCAGTCGTCTTTGTTACTTCTTCAAAAAAAACTCAATCAAGTTTGTGAGACATGATTTCCCACACACAAAGCCATGCTGACTATCCCGAATCTGTTGTATTGCAAGAGAAATAATAATTCCAAATGCATTTAAGATCACACATGGTGCAAACAGAAAGCAAGATTGGACATCTTGTAGAAGACAATTTCTAATTTTAAAGCAAGTCTCGATCTTAAGCAGTAAATCTGAGGCTGAACAAGTTAATACACAATGGTGTTCAATAAGTTCTATAGCACATGATGTTATTAATTACCAACATACTTTAAAAAGTACATATATTTTTGGAGGAAGCTTTAAAAACCTTCAATGGTTATTTCAATTGGATAACAAATAAACTTCTTGAATGAAGAAGATTTAACAGAAGAGTACAACGTCTGGAAGAATCTTAGACAATTTAATGAATTACTTCCAAATATTAGTAGAAAAATGTAAATTTGAAGCTTTGAAATTAAAATTCATAAGAGATAGAATTGGGGTTAGAATTCTTGATGAAACTTTGGCAGAGTACTTGCACTCCAAGGAAGGTTTGGTTTTGGGGAAAGCTATTAAAATTGTGTGGAAGAGTCAACAATGGTTTTAGGGAGAGGAAAACATGTTTGATCAGAGTTCTTTGAGGAAGTAACATATGTTGTGGGTAGGAGGGAAATCAGTGGATGCACTGTAGTTAGTTTGCCAGAAGAATTCAATAAAGTGCCACATCAAACTTTATTGCAGAAATCAACAGCTCAAAGTGTGGGGTGATATATTGGCTTGGTTGGCTAACTACAAGAATAGGGGAGGCATAAATGGATATCTTTCTGTTTGGCAACATCTAATGGGTAGTGTGTCACAGGGATCAGTTCTGGGGCCTCAACTCTTCACTATTTATCTCAGCCCCCTTTCCCTCCACATTCCTGATGAAGGGCACATGCCCAAAATGTCGACCCCACCCTCTTGCCCCCCCAGGCGCTGCCTGACCTGCCGTATCACAGCTAGGAGTCCCCGCTCCGGGTGTATAACAGCCTGGAGTCCCCACTCTGGGCCTATCACAGCCAGGAGTCCCCGCTTCGGGCCTACCACAGCCAGTAGTCCCTGTTTGGGACGTATCACAGCTAGGAGTCCCCGCTCCGGGTGTATAACAGCCTGGAGTCCCCACTCTGGGCCTATCACAGCCAGGAGTCCCCGCTTCGGGCCTACCACAGCCAGTAGTCCCTGTTTGGGACGTATCACAGCTAGGAGTCCCCGCTCCGGGTGTATAACAGCCTGGAGTCCCCACTCTGGGCCTATCACAGCCAGGAGTCCCCGCTTCGGGCCTACCACAGCCAGTAGTCCCTGTTTGGGACGTATCACAGCTAGGAGTCCCCGCTCCGGGTGTATAACAGCCTGGAGTCCCCACTCTGGGCCTATCACAGCCAGGAGTCCCCGCTTCGGGCCTACCACAGCCAGTAGTCCCTGTTTGGGACGTATCACAGCTAGGAGTCCCCGCTCCGGGTGTATAACAGCCTGGAGTCCCCACTCTGGGCCTATCACAGCCAGGAGTCCCCGCTTCGGGCCTACCACAGCCAGTAGTCCCTGTTTGGGACGTATCACAGCTAGGAGTCCCCGCTCCGGGTGTATAACAGCCTGGAGTCCCCACTCTGGGCCTATCACAGCCAGGAGTCCCCGCTTCGGGCCTACCACAGCCAGTAGTCCCTGTTTGGGACGTATCACAGCTAGGAGTCCCCGCTCCGGGTGTATAACAGCCTGGAGTCCCCACTCTGGGCCTATCACAGCCAGGAGTCCCCGCTTCGGGCCTACCACAGCCAGTAGTCCCTGTTTGGGACGTATCACAGCTAGGAGTCCCCGCTCCGGGTGTATAACAGCCTGGAGTCCCCACTCTGGGCCTATCACAGCCAGGAGTCCCCGCTTCGGGCCTACCACAGCCAGTAGTCCCTGTTTGGGACGTATCACAGCTAGGAGTCCCCGCTCCGGGTGTATAACAGCCTGGAGTCCCCACTCTGGGCCTATCACAGCCAGGAGTCCCCGCTTCGGGCCTACCACAGCCAGTAGTCCCTGTTTGGGACGTATCACAGCTAGGAGTCCCCGCTCCGGGTGTATAACAGCCTGGAGTCCCCACTCTGGGCCTATCACAGCCAGGAGTCCCCGCTTCGGGCCTACCACAGCCAGGAGTCCCTATTCTGGGCCTACCACAGCCAGGAGTCCCTATTCTGGGCCTACCACAGCCAGGAGTCCCTATTCTGGGCCTACCACAGCCAGGAGTCCCTATTCTGGGCCTACCACAGCCAGGAGTCCCTATTCTGGGCCTACCACAGCCAGGAGTCCCTATTCTGGGCCTACCACAGCCAGGAGTCCCTGTTCGGGATGTAACACAGCTAGGAGTATCTGCTCCGGGTGTATAACAGCCTGGAGTCCCCACTCTGGGCCTATCACAGCTAGGAGTCCCCACTCTGGGCCTATCACAGCCAGGAGTCCCCGCTTCGGGCCTACCACAGCCAGGAGTCCCCATTCCGGGCCTATGACAGCATGGAATCCCTGCTCTGCCACTGCTGCAGCCGATGCCCCTCTGCCATTCCAGGAGTCCATGCGTCGGGCCTATGACAGCCAGGAGTCACTTCCATCACCAACACCCAGCCCGACAGCTGCAGCCTCACCAGTGTTTGAGAAATGTTCACTGTAACCTGTCTTTGTTGTCCCTTTGTCAAAGAGCAAAGACCAAGAGCCGCCTTCTCAGATTGGCCAGCTGCCTTTGAATGTTCTCAGCGTTGAACTGTGACAGAGATGGAGGGGCTCAGAGCATCTTAATGGCACCTACACCCCTCCCTCATTGTTAAATTGTAGTTTACGGACATCAGACTGGAAGACGATAATATGTAGGAGCAGCATTTGGCCATTCGATCATGGCTGAGATGTTTCTCAACCCCGTTCTCCTGCCTTCTCCCTGTAACCCTTGACCCCCTTACTCATCAAGACCCTACCTATCTCGGTCTTAAATACACTCAATGACTTGGCCTCCCCAGCCCTCAGTGGCAATGAGTTCCACAGATTCCCCACCCTCTGGCTGAAGATATTCCTCCTCATCTCCATTCGAAAGGGTCGTCCCTTCACCCTGAGGCTGTGCCCTGGGGTCCCAGTCTCTCCTACCAGTGAAAACATCTTCTCCCTGTCCACTCTGTCCAGGCCTCTCAGTATTCTGTTTCTTTCGGTTAGATCTTCCCTCATCCCTCTGAACTCCATCGCGTACAGAACCATAGGCCTCAACCGCTCCTCAAGCCCTTCATCCCCGGGATCACTCTGTGAACCTCCTCTGGACCCCCCTCCAAAACCAGCATGTCCTTCCTGAGATACAGGGCCCAAAACTGCTCAGAATATTCCAAATGTGGTCTGACCCCACTCAGAGATACATGTGCATGGAATGAGCTGCCAGAGGAAGTGATAGATGCAGGTAGAACATAGAACATTACAGCGCAGTACAGGCCCTTCGGCCCTCGACGTTGCACCGACCCTGTCATACTAATCTGAAGCCCATCCCACCTACACTATTCCATGTACGTCCATCTGTCTGTCCAATGACGACTTAAATGCACTTAAAGTTGGCGAATCTACTACCGTTGCAGGCAAAGCATTCCATACCCTTACTACTCTGAGTAAAGAAAGTACCTCTGACATCTGTCTTATAC
>NW_025210708.1:16679-18397 GCF_004010195.1 Chiloscyllium plagiosum
TTGGATAGTTGAAGTCCCCCATGACAACTACCCTGTCTCTCTCACTCCTATCGAGAATCATCCTTGCTATCCTTTCCTCTACATCTCTGGAACTATTCGGAGACCTATAGAAAACTCCCAACAGGGTGACCTCTCCTTTCCTGTTTCTAACCTCAGCCCATACTACCTCCGTTGACGAGTCCCCAAACATCCTTTCTACAACTGTAATACTGTCCTTGACCAACAATGCCACACCTCCCCCTCTTTTACCATCTTCTCTGTTCTTACAGTTACATTTAAAAAACATTTGGACAGGTACATAGATAGAAAAGATTTTGAGGGATATGGGCTAAATGCAGGCAAATGGGACTGGATTTCCAGGGAAGACATGTTCAGTATGGACACGTTGGACTGAAGGGTCAGTTACAACCTCAGCAGTACATCTCCAACTTTGCTGTGACACACTTCAAATGGACTAGTGTAACAAACAAAGTCTTGCATTTAAATAGCACATTCAACATAACTGGATATGCCAAAGTGTAGCCACTGTGATGCCCCAGGCCATTTGTACACAGCGAGGATCTCCATGTGAAACTGCAGGGGAGGCTGGGATTTTGATTGTGGTTTTGAGGGGTGGAGGGGGTAAATATTGTCCAGGTCATTTGGGTAGAGCTGTCCTCCGCATTCCCAAATCGCACGGTGCCCGGAGAGGTCAGGCAGAGCCTGGGTTTGAGGTCTAACCCCGTTGACAGTGCAGCACTCCCACAGCCCTGCGCTGGGGCAGTCAGTCTGCACTGGGTGAACTCCAATCTCACAGCTCAGCGAGTGTCTCGCGCTGACTGCCGTACACGAATGTTGAGCTGTTCCTTCTTGGTTCCATCTTTTGTGGCGTTGCTATCCAGATGCTGGGGTTTAACGCCAAGGAATGAATTGCAGTGGGACACTGCCCAGGCTGCAGTATCTTCACCCTGACACAACACAGTCTGATCCTGTTCCAGCGCTGAGGGGGGGGGGAATGGGACAGGGAGCATCTCAAAGACAAACGGCCAACACTTCAGGATGGTCGGCCACAGGAAATACGAACGGGTTAGACCAAACTCAGGGGAGGCCTTGGCCTAGAGGTCAGCACTGTTAAAACAGAGACCCAGATAATGTTCTGGGGAGCTGGGTTCGAATCCCACTGTGGTAGAATTTGAATTCAATAAAAAGGAATAAAAGTATCTGGAATGGAGAGTCTAATGGTGACCATGAATCCATTGTCAGTTGTTGGAAAAGCCCATCTGCTTCACTAATGCCCTTTGGGGAAGGAAACTGCAGTCCTTACCTGGTCTGGCCTACATGTGACTCCAGACCCACAGCAATGTGGTTGACTCTGAGTTAGTGATGGGCAATAAGTCCTGGCCTGGCCAGTGACACCCTTATCCCGTCAATGAAACCATTTTTAAATTCCCGCAGTTTGGGAACATGGTCAGCATGGAGAGGTTGGACCGAAGGGTCTGTCTCTATTGATCAAGAATCCATCTCAGTCTTAACTTGATACGAGGATTCTCTCCCCGCAGCTCTCTCTGTGGCAAGGGGTTCCAGAGGATCTAGACCAGATGGGCCAATGGGCGAGAAGTGGCAGATGGAGTTTAATTCAGATAAATGCGAGGTGCTGCATTTTGGGAAAGCAAATCTTAGCAGGACTTATACACTTAATGGTAAGGTCCTAGGGAGTGTTGCTGAACAAAGAGACCTTG
>NW_025210708.1:18891-20268 GCF_004010195.1 Chiloscyllium plagiosum
TTGGATGGGTATATGAATAGGAGGGGTTTGGAGGGATATGGGCCGGGTGCTGGCAGGTGGGACTAGATTAGGTTGGGATATCTGGTCGGCATGGACGGGTTGGACCGAAGGGTCAGTTTCCATGCTGTACATCTCTATGAGTCACGATTTGAAAACACCAGTGTTGGACTGTGGTGTACAAAGTTAAAAATCACACAACACCAGGTTATAGTCCAACAGGTTTAATTGGAAGCAGAGCTCAGGACCGAAGGGTCTGTTTCCGTGCTGTACATCTCTATGACTCACGATTTGAAGACACCAGTGTTGGACTGGGGTGTACAAAGTTAAACATCACACAACACCAGGTTATAGTCCAACAGGTTTAATTGGAAGCAGAGCTCCGAAAGCTAGTGCTTCCAAATAAACCTGTTGGACTTGAACCTGGTGTTGTGTGATGTTTACCTATGACTCACAGCCCTCTGCAGGAGGAAATCCCTCCTCATCGCAGTTTTAAACTGGTGTCAGGACAATGGTACAGCTGTTGGGAGTTTAGTGGGAGGGTCGAATATGCAAAGGTCCCTGAACGTTGCTTAGCCCAGCTCCAGGCCAGACAGCAAGGCTGTAAGAGAGTGAAAGTATGGTCTGGTGTCTGAGCTGTCACCTTACTGCCTGCGGTTCTCTCTTGAATATTTCTCTGTCTGTCCCGTTGGGCACATATTAGTCTGTGAGAATACCATGCATTGTGGCTGAAACAGTTTCTAATAAGCAGAACTGAAACAATTAAATCAACCAATTGATGCCATAACCCTGGAGTGCTCTCAGTGTATGGGACTCATTAATAGGTTGAGGGGACTTGTCCATCTGAATCTGCAATTCCTCGGGGAATTCCCCTCGGAGTCGGGCTGTGTTGAGCCCATGTTCTAACACCATCAGAAAGACCACAGTGATGGTCAGACTGAGCTGCACGACGCCTGTGGGTCCCCAGGAGAGTCTGGGAGCCTGGACAACACTCCCACCTGCTGGCTCTCACTCTTACTACAACCTGGTGGGCGAGGACGTGGGATGGAGAGTGGATTGGAGCCCCCGGGGGGGGGAGGGGGAGGTCAGGCCAGGCAGTGAAGACACCAGCAGTTGAATAGCTGACTGTCACTGTCCTATCCATGTAGTTGGGGGAAATGATGAAAACTGCTCAGCAACGTTGGGGCTCCCAGCTAGAGAGGGAGGTGACAGGAAGCGAGTACTCAAGGTAGGAATGGGGAGATAGAGGGTGGGTTCAGGGTGGGTTCCACATGGATGCCAGGTGGGGAGAGACAGGCCTGAGGGTTGTAAGAAACTGCAGTTCCAGCCCTGAGTCCCCACTCCCCAGGGCCCCCACTCCTTTCCCCACACCCCAGGGCC
>NW_025210709.1:0-16337 GCF_004010195.1 Chiloscyllium plagiosum
GATCCCAAGACAGGCAAGACGAGGGGCCAACAGCTGGAGATTGGGATTAGAATAGTTGGGTGCTTATTTCTGATCGGTAATGAGCGTTCCTAAGAATTTAGCAATGTCGAACTCATCTTGAAAATATTAAATGTTGGCCAGAACTGTTTTTTGTGACAGAGGTTTCCACAGGATCACCACTCTCTGGATGAAAAGATTTTGCCTCATCTCCATCCTAAATGTCTAACACTGCATTGTTAAACTCTGATCCCTGGTACTGGACTCCCCAACCATTGGGAACATTCTTCGTACATTTACCCAGTCTAGCTGTTAGAGTTTTAATCAGAGCGATGCTGGAAATTCACTGCAGGTCAGGCAACATCCGAGGAGCAGGAAAATCGACGGTTCGGCCAACCTCTACTTATAACTCAGACCATCGAGTCCTGACAACAACCTTGTCAACTTCTTCAGCACTCTTTCCAGTATAATACAATCCTTCCTAAACTGACCAAAACTGAACACAATACTCCAAGTGCAGCCTCACCAACATCCTGTACAACTGCAAAATAACTTCCCACCTTCTACACTCACTTCTCTGATTGATGAAGGCCAGTGTGCCGAAAGACTTCTTCACTGCCCTGTCTACCTGCAACTCCTCTTTTAAGGAGAACCGTGCACCTGAAGTCGAAGGTCCCTCTGTTCCACTGCACTCCTTAATGACCCACCATTCACCATGAAACTCCTGCCTTGGTTTGACTTTCCAAAATGCAAGACCTCACTCTTGTCTAGATTAATCTCCATTTGCAATTTCTCAGTCCACTTCCCCAGCTGATCAAGATCCAATCCGTCTCCACCTTTATTCCCAACAGAACACTGTCAGAGCTCCCTGCTTCTTCCTGATACAGAAACCCAAATAATCTCTAACTACCAGAGTGTCTCACGCTGAACTTATTTTATTTATTTATTAGTTTTGTGGAATGTCGCGGTCGCTGGCTGGGCCCAGTATTTATTGCCTTGTCCCTAGTTGTCCCTTCAGAACGTGGGTGTGATCTATCTTCTTGGACCACTGAAGACCACCTGTTGCGGGTTGAGCCACAATGCCCTAAGGGAGGGAATTCCAGGATTCTGACCCAGTGACGGTGAAGCAACGGCAATATATTTCTAAGTCAGGATGGTGTGTGACCTGGAGGGGAATTTGAAGGTGGTGGTATTCCAGGTATCTATTGCCCTTGTCCTTCTAGATGGAAGTGGGCGTGGGTTTGGAAGGTGCAGTCTGAGGATCTTTGGTGAATTTCTGGTGGGATGGTAAAAGAGAAGAAGCAAAATATGGGGATATAAACGGCAGGATCTTCACGAACTGTCGTTGGAAAGCAATCAAAATGAAAGAAAATGATGACAGATATTTTATATAATGAGGTACTCTTTCATGCCACATCACTGTTTACAGGATGCATGGTCACTGTCAGATTCTGAACGAATTCTGTCCGGTTTCCCATTGTTAACTCGAGTACAGCCAGTTACTCTCATTTTTAAAATACCTTGTTTCAGCAAACGGACCTTGAGCCAAGTCTCCTATTCATTGGTTTTACAGAAATTCTGTTCAGTGGGATGATACAGGATCTTTAGTCCACCAGTCCATGTCAAATATAATCTCAAAACAAACAAATGGGTGGCACGGTGGCACAGTGGTTAGCACTGCTGCCTCACAGCACCAGAGACACGGGTTCAATTCCCGACTCAGACGACTGACTGTGTGGAGTTTGCACATTCTCCCCGTGTCTGTGTGGGTTTTCTCCGGGTGCTCCGGTTTCCTCCCACAGTCACAAAGATGTGCGGGTCAGGTGAATTGGCCATGCTAAATTGCCTGTAGTGTTAGGTTAAAGGGGTAAATGTAGGGGTATGGGTGGGTTGCGCTTCGCGCGTGTCGGTGTGGACTTGTTGGGCCAAAGGGCCTGTTTCCACACTGTAAGTATTCTAATCTAAATCCCACCTGACTGCTCCTGGTCCGTATATCTCAAAGATTTCCAATTCATAACCAACCCAAATATCTTTTCAACGCTGTAATTGCACCCACACCCAGAACTTCC
Source organism: Chiloscyllium plagiosum (assembly GCF_004010195.1). Lineage (NCBI taxonomy): Eukaryota > Metazoa > Chordata > Chondrichthyes > Orectolobiformes > Hemiscylliidae > Chiloscyllium > Chiloscyllium plagiosum. The sequence goes on from NW_025210709.1 coordinate 2,067, forward strand.
TCAAATAATTCATTCCATGTAAAAATCCTCTTCTGTGTAAACGAATTACCCCTCTTAACTTTCTAAACTCTCTCTTCTCTCACCTTAAAATGTGCTCCTTAGTCTTGAAATCCCCAATCCTAAGGAAAAGAAAACTACCATTAACTCTATCTTACACTGCTCAGCCATTCCTGTTCCAGTGAAAAATGTCCCAGACTATCTAGGCTGTCTTCATATCTCAAACCTGCATGCATGGCAACAGTCTGGCAAATGTCTTCTGAACCCTCTCCAGCTTAATAATATCCTTCCTATAGCTAAGTGACCAGAACTGGACACAGTATTCCAGAAGAAGTCTCATCAATGTCCTGTTCAATCTCAATATGACTTCCCAACTGCGATGCTCAAAGCCATAAACAATAAAGATAAGCATATTTAATGCCTTTTAACTAACTTGTCTATATGTTATATAAACTTTAAGGAATGTGTACCTGCACCCCAAGGTACGTCTGTTCGACAGCACTACCCAAGGCCCTACGATAATTGAATAAGCCCTATCTTTGTGTATTGTACAAAAGTATAATACCTCACATTTATTCAGATTGAACTCCATCTGCCATTTTTCAGCCTGTCGAACCATTTGATCAAGATCTCTTTGTAATCTTAAAACACCTTCTTTCCTGTCTACGATGCTGCCAATTTTGATCTCGTTTCACAAACTCACTAACCATGCCCTCTATATTCTCATCCAAACCATTTATATATATCACAAACAAAAGAAGGTCCAGAAGTGATCCCAGTGGAACACCATTGGTCACAGGTCTCCAGTTCAAAACACAACCCTCCACAACCACTCTCTGCCTCCTGCTATTAAGCTAATTAGGTACTCAAGTGGCAAGGTCACCCTGAACCCATGTGAAAAAGTTTATTAATTAGTCTACCATGTGGAAACTTTACGAAGGCTTTACTAAAGTCCAAGTAAACAATATCGACTGCTTGCCTTCAGCAACAGTTTTGGTCATGTAAGAAACAAACTCAATAAAATTTTAGACGAGACCAACAAATCTGGAAACAAGACAATTTATTACGGACTTGAATAGTTTATAGGAAGATGCTGCTAGAAGGGACGGGGTGCGACCTTCCCCAAGAGGAACTATCAGAGAAGCACTTTGATTCAGTAATTGCCTCTCTCCAGAGCTAAATCCTTTAGGAGAGATCTTCTGGACAACAAAAAGGGTGAAACACATGAACATAAGCAGGAGAATGACTGTCTTTAGGCATAGGCCCATGCTATTTTAGAGAGAGTGACGCACACACAGCAGCAAAACCTGTGACAGATGCCATTTGTCACTGCTACTCAGAGCTGTGCAGCATTTATTTAAATCTCTAAATCTTGTAGCAGCGCACCGGACATTGGTCACGTGAGTTAGACCCCAAAACGAAACACAAGAAATACATAGGATGGTACAAATTCACAAGTGGCAAAGAAGTTGTTTATGAGTTGCACAAAAAAGACACGTCAATGACGTTCAGAGCTGATCAAATCACAGGCAGTCTCCAAGTTTTCAAAGTGACAATTCCATGGAACTGAAAATGTTAACTCTGTTTCCCTCTGGCAGATACGGCCTGGGTTTTCTTTAGTAATCTCTGCATTTCCATGTACTTAGCCTCACACACCACTTTCACAGTGACACAAAGCTTTTGCAACCATAAGATCACATGTTCTGACAAGTGATGTCAAAAGCTGAAATCAGGAGAAATGCTGGTGCCAATTTATTATAACGCAACACGACCATCAAACCACAAGAAATTCGAACAGATCGATTCCATTCAGCCCCTCTCACTTGCTCTCCCATTCAATATGATCATAATAGGTTAGCAGGGAGATTTGCTCCTTCCATTAAGCGAGACTTCATACTAATAAAGAGGGAGCATGGAGAATATCTATATCTCAGTATAAATAGAAAGATTGAAGGAGAAGATTCTGAATGTGAGGACAGCACATTCATTAGAAAAGAAAGACAAGAGAGAGCCAGAGTATGTAGTAACTCTGAAGAACTAAATTGCATTTATTTCAGCGCAAGGGGTCTTACAGATAAGGCTGATGAACTCAGGATATATTTAAGAACACGAGACTGGGACATCATACCTGTCACAGGAACTTGGCTGAGAGATTAACAAGACTAGCAGCTTAATGTTCTGGATTTTAGATGTTATAGGAAAGGAAACAAGAAAGGTGGGCGGGGGAGTGGTGTTTTTAAGCAAGGTATACCTTACCTCTCTAACTGCAGGACATATTTCTGAAAACTGTCCAGGGACAACATATAAGTAGAAATTAGAAATAAGAAAAAGTAAAGATCACCTAGATGGGATTGTACTATAGGCTCTCCAATCGTCAGAGTGAGATTGAAAAATAAATATGGAGGACGATCTCAGATATGTAGGGGATCTCAGATATATAGGGGATTTCAGATATGTCAGGGATCTCAGATACGTAGGGGTCCTCAGATATATAGGGGGATCTCAGATACATATGGGGATCTCAGATATTTTGGGGATCTCAGATATGCAGAGGGATCTCAGATATATAGGGGAAACTCAGATATGTAGTGTGACCTCAGATATGCAGGGGGATCTCAGATATGTAGGAGGATCTCAGGTATGTAGGGAGACCTCAGATATATAGGGATTTCAAATATGTGTAAGTATCATAAGGTTGCAATAAATGGAGATTTTAATTTTCCAAACATCGACTGGGGCTACCATAGTGTTAAAGGTTTGGATGTCAAAAATGTGTACAAGACAATTTTCCTTATCAATATGTCGATGTTCCTACGAGAGAAATAGCCAAACTGGAACTTCATTAAAGCATTAAGTCAGGGCAGGTGACTGAAGTCATAGTGAGGGATCACTCTTCGTCTTACGATCATAATTCAATAGGTTCAAATTTGTAATGGAAAAGGATGAGCCTTCCATAAAAGTTAATGTTTTAAATTGGAGTAAGACAAATTTTAATTGTGAGACAAGAATTTTCAAAAGCTGATTGGATTCAAGATTAGAGTGGTGCTGGAAAAGCACAGCAGTTCAGGCAGCATCTGAGGAACACGAAAATCGACATTTCGGGCAAATGTTCTTCATCAAGAATAAAGGCAGAGTGCCTGCAAGGTGGAGAAATGAGGAAACTGGTGAAGTCCACATTAACCCTTGGGATTGAAGTTCCAAGGCAGAGATGAGGCGTTCTTCCTCCAGACATCGGGTGGTGAGGGAGAGGAGGTGAAGAAGGCCCAGGACCTCCATGTCCTCGGCTGAGTGGGAGGGGGAGTTGAAATGTTGGGCTATAGGGCGGTGTAGTTGATTGGTGCGGGTGTCCCAGAGATGTTCCCTAAAGCGCTCTGCTAGGAGGCGTCCAGTCTTCCCAATGTAGAGGAGACCGCACTGGGAGCAATGGATGCAATAAATGATATTGGTGGATGTGCAGGAAAAACTTTGATGGATGTGGAAGGCTTCTTTGACTCATTGAATGGAGGTGAGGGAGGAGGTGTGGGCACCAACCTTCGCATAAACCAAATCATGCAACAACATTTCCGCTACCTCCAAACGGACTCCATCACCAGGGATAGATTTCGCTCCCCACCCCTTTCTGCAATTCCGCAATGACCATTCCCTCCATGACTACCTGGTGGGGTCCACGCCCCACAACAACCCACCTTCCCGTCCTGGCATTTTCCACTGACTCCGCAGTAATTGCAAAGCCTTTGCTGCAAAGGAGCCGAACACATCCATCAAAGTTTTCCTTGCACATCCATTCATTTATTGTATCTGTTGCTCCCGATTCAGTCTCCTTTACATTGGGGCGTCTGGACGTCTCCTAACAGAGCGCTTTAGGGAACATCGCTGGGGCACCCGCACCAGTCAACCACACCACCCTGTGCCCCAACATTTCAACTCCCCCTCCCACTCAGTCGAGGACATTGACGTCCTGGGCCTTCTTCACCGCTGCTCCCTCACCACCCGACACCTGGAGGAAAACGATACAGTGGGTACGCAGTAGTGGACGGTAATGAGAACCGAATAGTGGAAGCTGACCGGCTACCTAACACATGGTCAGCACAGACGTGTGAATTGTACGCATTAAACCAAGCTTTAAAACACTGAGAGAATCGAGATGGAACAATTTATACTGACTCTAAGTATGCTTACGGGGTAGCTCATATCTTTGGAAAGATATGGCAAGAACAGCGATTAATCAATAGTAGAGGAAAGGAATTAGTGCATGAAGAATTGATAGGACAAGTATTGGGGAGCCTAAAATTAACCCGGTTGATAGCTATAGTCCATGTACCCGGACACCAGAAAGGACACACACTAGAAGCAAAGGGAAACAGGCTAGCAGACGAAATAGCCAAAGAAACAGCTATGAAGCACACAGTAACAAGAATGCAAGTACTAACGCCCCTAGTTGATTCTTCTTCCGTGAACCCCGTGTACACGGAGGAAGAAGAAAAAGAATGTCAGTAAATAGGGGCCAGTAAGACAACTGATGGAAAATGGATCTTGCCAGATGGGAGGGAATTGGTGAGTAAACCAGTTATGAGAAACATCTTAGCTACTTTACACCAAGGTACTCATTGGGGCTCCCAAGTTATGTGCGACATTGTGTGAAGGAAATATGGATGCAAGGGAATCTATACATTAGCAATACAAATATGCATAGGATGTACAAGCTGCCAGAAGATTAATAAGAAAATAATAAGGGAAATACCCAAAGGAGGAGGAAACCCAGGGGTGAGACCCTTCCAAAGTATATAAGTAGACCACACTGAACTACCCCCAGTGGGAAAGCAGAAATACATGTTGGTCTTAGTAGGCCATTTAACAGGGTGGGTAGAAGCATTCCCAATGTCATCAGCCACCTCAAAATGAGTGTTAAAAACCCTTCTCGAACATATTATTCCAAGATATGGAATAGTAGAAAATATAGATTCAGATCAAGGTAGCCAACTTACTTCCAGTATCCTACAAGGAATAATGGCAGGATTAGAAATCCCTTGGCACCCACGCTCCTCCGGACGTGTGGAATGAATGAATCAGACTTTGAAGCAACAATTATCTAAATTAGTCATAGAGACTCGATTACAGTGGACCAAATGTTTGCCTATTGTACTATTACGTGTCCGAACTGCCCCGAGGCACGATATTGGTCCTTCCCCTTACGAAATGATGTTTGGACTAGAATTTCTAGGAGGGAAAGGAGAGGTACCTACAGCCAAGTTTAATGATACATTTTGAAAATTATATTATGGCACTTGGTTCTTCATTATCTGTTCTCAGGAACAAAGGCTTGTTGGTACAAACACCACCACTAGAGTTTGCAGTACACCGTATATGACCAGCTGATTGGGTCTTGATTAAAACCTGGAAGGATACCAAACTACACCCAAGTTGGGAGGGACCGTTCCTAACTCTGCTAACCACCGAAACAGCTGTTCGGACTGCTGAGAAAGGGTAGAGCCATCACACGCGTGTCAAAGGTCCTGTGAACGCCCCAGTTGGAGTGGCACGCCCATCCTACAGAAAATCCTCTGAAAATTGAGCTGAGAAAGAAAGAATGAATTGAGACAAAAGACTCTTTTAAAGTTTGCTGATATATTGTTATTGATTGTAAGGGCTGTGTGGACTCACCTATTACTGGCGCCTGAAGAAATAAGATAGATAGACAGGAAGGTAGATAGTTGTTAGAACTGGGTGGGTATTCGTATAATATTATAACAATAGTAATACTAACTATTCTAGGTAACGGGAGAAATCACTTTACTACACTATGCCAAAATTATGCTGAACACCAAGGACTTACTAATTGTTGGGTCTGTGCAGAGATCCCACACCATGGTGAATCAAGAGATTCCTAGGGTTTCTGCATTTATGACATGAGTTGTAATCAATTCAACTTGAAATTTATTATTCTGAGGACAAAACAACCTGCTTGATTATCGCCACATTCCAGAAACCTCTACTCCCTCAGCCACTGACATCTAGTAGAAGAAGTGTGTGCAATCTACAAGATGTACTGCAGATTATCACCAAAGATCTTCAGACAGCTCACCCATGACCACTTCCATCCAGAAGGACAGAGGAAGCAGATACATGGGAACACCACCACCTGCAAGTTCCCTCCCAGCGACTCGCCATCTTGAGTTGAAAATATAATGCCATTCCTTATGGTCAAAATATTGGAATTTTCTGCAGATGTACCAACAGCATATGCAGCAGTTCAAGAAAGCAAATTACCACTATCTTCTCAAGTGGCAACTAGATGGATAATAAATGCTGGCCCAACCAATGATGCCCAGGAAATATAAATGAATTAAAATTATATCTAGGAATAGACATTAAATGCTGGTGATGCCTCCATCAGACAAGGAAATGCCTACATCAGACTAGATCTAGTCTTCTGGAACTTTTTGTGCATCCATAGCAAACCTTAACATGTTAATTATGTTAGGTTCCCCTTTGCTGATGGCAAGTAAACATTTCTGAACTCACATCTTGCAATCACTGGTCATCTGAGCTGAAAAATAAAACGACATACTGTTATAACTCGGAGTAAACCCTTCTGCAATTCAATCCAGAATCTTGCTTCACAATCTGTAAAAGTTTGAGTGACAAAGACCTGCGCCAAATTCCATGACTAAAAGAAAACAAACTAACTGGTTACAGGTGAACCTCAATTATCCAAATACCAATTATCCAAAAATTGGATTATCCGAATGAGATCTCGATTAATGACGTGTTTCCAACAGTGATTGCATCCTTTTTTTACAGTGATTAAACAGGCACCGTCTCCAAATAACTGATGTCCTGTCCTCTCTCTCTCCCCACACTTTCCCTGGAATTCTACACAGGGGCGGACCCTAATCACACACCAGCAACCTCCCAGGAATAATCTCTCCAACATTGTCCCGTGCACGGCAAACGTGAAACCTGCCAAAAATTTGCAGTAAAAGTTGTGTGTGTGGCTGTGGCTGTGTGCTATTTGGAAACGTATCCCACAAAGGCAGCTGCAGTAACAGCAGTCTTGTTGTTGGTGTGTAGTCCAGATGTCCCGGCGAGGGACTGCGGGTGGACGGGAAGGTGGTGGGTCAGGTTGAGGGCGGGGAGTCGTGCACTTTGTGCTGGAGTACGGGCGGTGGGCTTGGACCAGGTTGGGGAGCGGGGACGGGACGGGGGTCGGGGCTGGACTGGGTTGGGATCGGGAGGGCGGGGTTGGACTGCATTGGAGGGGCGGTGTTGGATGAGGGTCAGGAAGGGGGGTGGCAGTGGTGGACAGGGGGACGGGGTGTTGCGCAATGTATGCCGCTGCTAGTCTCCTGAACAGGGAGCACACTTTAAAAGTCCAAGCCCCAGAGGAAAGGCATTTAATCAATTTTCCAAATAATCAATTATCCGAAGAAAATAGTGCCCGGCCATATTATTCGGATAATCGAGTTTCCACTGTATATTTTATCTTCAAGCAAAAAGAGAAAATTAAACAACCACTATCCACTCTGTCAATCTCCGTTTTCTGATTGATTTATCGACCTGTCATCCTAAATATGCTGATCTCATAAAACCCCCCGATCAAGTTTAAAAAAAAAATTGAAAACCAGGCAACTGTCGGTCTTCCTTTCGTATTTTCCTCTGTGGGTATTCCTGGGTCAGGAATCTGTTGTCCAGATTTCACATGAAAAGGCAGCTTTCAGAGAGAGGGTCGGCAGACAGTACAGTGCTGTTTGCTGCTCTGGCTACCTGTTCAAAATACATGCTTTTTCTACCACAAAACAATGAATCATCTCATTGGTTTGATGCAGTCAAATCAGAATATTTCAAATTCGATTTAATTTCGTTGTCTTGGGCATAATTTGAACTAATTGGCCAAATTCGAATTTGTTCTGGACAATAGCAACTCAGCTCAGTCATTTGTTTCACAGCCAAATGTTATATATTTTTTTCATTTTCTGCACACTCTGTGCTTGTTAAAGTCCTTGCCAGCTTTGACTCTCTCTATTAAAGGTACAGTATACGCCTACACCTTCATAAAATACTTTTTTTGAAAAGTTATAATTCATTAAAATGTCATTGGGTACTCATTCCCATCTCAGTGTCTCATACCTATTGTCAAAGATCATTGTTTTTATATTTTAAAAAGTGTAGCATTCATTGATTATCTGTTTCAGCGTATTTTCTTCTCATATTTTCTATCTCCTGCTTTTCTAGCGTTGGAAACATGAAAAAAAATTACGTTAAGAAATACAGATTTGCCATCTCAAATTTGAAAGTTTGTGGTTGGATATTTTATCCACAAGCTGATGTTTGCATGAAATAAGGAATGATGATGCCTCCCAGGTTTCTCTCTCCCTCGCTGCTGTATTGGGGTCAGCACGTGGCTCAGTGGTTAGCACTGCTGCGTCACAGCACCGGGGACCCGGATTCAATTCCCACCCAGGGCAGCTGTCTGTGTGGAGTTTGCACATTCTCACCATGTCTGCATGAGCTTCCTCTGGGCGCTCCGGTTTTCCCCAACAGGTGAATTGGCCATGCTAAATTACCCATTGTGTTAGGTGCAGGGGTGAATGTAATGGAATGGGTCTGGGTGGGTTGGGCTCTTTGGAGGGTCGGTGTGGACTTGTTGGGCTGAAGGGCCTATTTTCACACTGTAGGGAATCTAAGAAAGTGGAAACAGCTAAACCATTCAGAGGATACAGGGAAGGTTTGTTATCATTGAAATAAGTTTTTAGTGATTTGGTATGTGTATTTTTTTTTCAGAAGAACTTGGTAGCCAAGCTGTGAGGAACATCAAACTATTAAATTAAACATTAAATATTATTTAAAACAAAATCAGAACAGTATCTTTACAGTACTATTGTTTCATAGGAAGAGAGAAACAGTTTGTTCATTGCCTCAGTACAGGATTGTAATGTTCAACCTTGCTAGTATTTGCAAATTAATGGTTAGGAATTTCTATCAGCTTGAAAGAAGTTATATTTTAAGTAGAAAGCAATTAGCTATGCCTGCTTTATTCACAGGAAATGATCAGCTGAATCGCCAAATTATTGATGTTATGTTGATTTTCCAGACAAAGGACCTGCATTGCTAACCGTGACATTCATGTTGCCTTCAGCTCGGTAAGCGCAGCTAATGCATCAACGGTCATGTGATCCCACGATGCATAAGAACAGTACATGGGAAATGTTGTAGTGAAGAATCCAGCAGAATTGACAAGTTTTGGCCCTCTCGTTTAACTTGCTTATATACCCTGCAGCATCCTCATCACTGGCCTTTCAACGTATTTTTGTGCTATCCACAAACTTGGCTGGAATTCTTTCACTTCTTTCATCCAAGTCACTGATGTATGTTGTAAATAAATGTGGTGCCTATTAATCAGCCCTGCCTGTCACCTTAAAGAACTTTGGACAAACAGTCCAATATCCCTCTGTTCATCTAAGCATCCTCGTGTCCTTCCATTCATTGAGAACATCTATATTGACTCTGCAGTATCAGCAGATCATGTGCCTCTCCCCTCTCCTATCCCTCTTTTTCTTTCACTTGGCTTTTCTTTCCCTCTCTCTTTCACTTTCACTCTCTCTCTCTCTATGCTTCCCTCATTCAGGATCAAAGATGGAGACATGAAGAATGATGGGGGACATGCAACATCCGAGCCTCCGTACAATGAACTGAAATGTCTGCCACAGACCATTTCATTTCACGATTAAATTCATAAAGTTTCCTGAAATACAAGCATTATCGAGGAAGTGAATTCAGGTCTTTACACGTTTGGAATTTATTCAGCTTAAAGAACTTTGGACAAACAGTCCAATATCCCTCTGTTCATCTAAGCATCCTAGTGTCCTTCCATTCATTGAGAACATCTATATTGACTCTGCAGTATCAGCAGATCATGTGCCTCTCCCCTCTCCTATCACTCTTTTTTCTTTCACTTGGCTTTACTTTCCCTCTTTCTTTCACTTTCACTCTCTCTCTCTATGCTTCCCTCATTCAGGATCAAAGATGGAGACAGGAAGAATGATGGGGGACATGCAACATCCGACCCTCCGTACAATGAACTGAAATGTCTGCCACAGACCATTTCATTTCACGATTAAATTCATAAAGTTTCCTGAAATACAAGCATTATCGAGGAAGTGAATTCAGGTCTTTACACGTTTGGAATTTATTCAGCCTCTGGGTGAATCAATTGGATGGGCCCATTGAGGAGAGTCTGTGGTGACGGCCTCAATGTGGCCTCTGTGGGGGAAGACCACTCCCTCTGTGACTCTCTCGTCAGGTCCACACCCCCCACCAACTCAACCTCCACTCCCAGCACCTTCCCCTGCAACCGCAAGAAATGCAAAACTTGCGCCCACACCTCCCCCCTCACTTCCCTCCAAGACCCCACGGGATACTTCCATATCCGCCACAAATTCACCTGCACCTCCACACACATCACCGATTGCATCCGCTGCACCCGATGTGGCCTCCTCTATATTGAGGAGACAGGCCGCCTACTTGCGGAACGTTTCAGAGAACACCTCTGGGACACCCGGACCAACCAACCCAACCTCCCTATGGCTCAACACTTCAACTCCCCCTCCCACTCCACCAAGGACATGCAGGTCTTTGGACTCCTCCATCGCCAGACCATAGCAACATGACGGTTGGAGGAAGAGTGCCTCATCTTCCGCCTAGGAACCCTCCAACCACAAGGGATGAACTCAGTTTTCTCCAGTTTCCTCATTTCCCCTCCCCCACCTTGTCTCAGTCAAATCCCTCGAACTCAGCACCGCCTTCCTAACCTGCAATCTTCTTCCTGACCTCTCCGCCCCCTCTCCACTCCGGCCTATCACCCTCACCTTGACCTCCTTCCACCTATTGCATTTCCAACGCCCCTCCCCCAGGTCCCTCCTCCCTATCTTTTATCTTAGCCTGCTGGACACACTTTCCTCATTCCTGAAGAAGGGCTTGTGCCCGAAACGTCGATTCTCCTGTTCCTTGGATGCTGCCTGACCTGCTGCCCTTTTCCAGCAACACATTTTCCTCTCTGGGGGAAGCACCAATGAGGAGAATCCTCAAACAGGCCTTCTGGGTTTGGATCATAAAGTTGCAGTATTCAAGTTCTTCACCGGGATGGAGTTGGGGTTGGTGGTTGGGGTGAGAAATTTGTTTAAAAGCTAACACAGCTGTGGTTCTTCTTCCAGTTACACATTTCTTCAGCAACAGTTTAAAGCAATGAGCTCAACCTGCAATTATTTTTCCAGCTGACTTCATCGTGGTTTATAAAGCCATGAGGGACATCGAGGCAGTGAACAGCCAAGGTCTTTTCCTCATCTGGGGGTGTCAGTGGGTATCAGTATATGTTGAGAGGAGAAAGACTTTAAAAAGGACCTAATGGGAAACAAGATCACGCAGAGGGACGTACATGGATGTAGGCTTGCTCGCTGAGTAGGAAAATTCATTTCCAGATGTTGGGTCACAATACGAGGTAGCATCTTCAGTGGGCCTCCGGGAGAAGCACTGCTGATAATCCTTGTTATCTATTTGTATGTTTGGGTTATTTGGGTTGGTGATGTTATTTCCTGTGGTGATATCATTTCCTGTTCTTTTTCTCGGCGTGAGGGTCGAACTCGATATGATTGTTGATAGAGTTTCAGTTGGACCGCCATACTTCCAGGAATTCACCTGCGTGTCTCAGATTGGCTTGTCCTGTGATTGATGTGTTGTCCGAGTCGAAGTGATGTCCTTCCTTAATAGTGAGAAAGGTATATGTCCTTTCGTGGCGGATTAATGTTCATGTATCCTGGTGGCTCGTTTTCTGCCTGTTGGTCCAATGTAGTATTTATTACAGGCATTTTGTAAATGACATTAATTTCGCTGATAGTGTGTATAGGGTCTTTCAAGTTCATTAGCTGCAGTTTTGTGTGTTGATGGGTTTGTGGGCTACCTTGATGCCAAGGGGTCTGAATAGTCTGGTCGTCATTTCCGAGATGTCTTTGATGTAGGGGAGAGTGGCGAATGTTTCTGGGCGTGTTTTGTCTCTCTGTTTGGGTTTGTTGCTGAGAAATCAGCCCTCTGTGTTCATTGGGGACGCATTATTTTTGAATATCTGGTATACGTGATTTTCCTCTGCTCTGCGTAGTTTTTTTTGTGCTGCAGTGCGTGTTCGTTCATTGGAATAATGTTCTGATGCAGCTTCGTTTGTGGATGTTGGGATGGTTGCTTCCGCAGGTCAGTATTTGGTCTGTATGTGTTGTCTTCCTGTAGACGTTGGTTTGAAGTTCACCATTGGCTGTTCGCTCCACAGTGACGCCCAGGAATGGCAGTTTGTTGTAGTTTTCCGCCTCTTCAGTGAAGTGGCCCAAAAATGGGAAAAGAATGCCACCTGACAGAGTGCCACCCGCGAACACCTGTATTTCCTGCACAAATGCCTAACAAAAAGGTACTAACTAGAACATAGAACAATACAGCACAGAACAGGCCCTTCGGCCCACGATGTTGTGCCGAACTTCTAACCTAGATTAAGTACCCATCCATGTACCTATCCAAATGCCGCTTAAAGGTCGCCAATGATTCCGACTCTACCACTCCCACGGGCAGCGCATTCCATGCCCCCACCACTCTCTGGGTAAAGAACCCACCCCTGACATCTCCCCTATACCTTCCACCCTTCACCTTAAATTTATGTCCCCTTGTAACACTCTGTTGTACCCGGGGAAAAAGTCTCTGACTGTCTACTCTATCTATTCCCCTGATCATCTTATAAACCTCTATCAAGTCACCCCTCATCCTTCGCCGTTCCAACGAGAAAAGGCCGAGAACTCTCAACCTATCCTCGTACGACTTCCTCTCCATTCCAGGCAACATCCTGGTAAACCTTCTCTGCACCCTCTCCAAAGCTTCCACATCCTTCCTGTAATGCGGTGACCAGAACTGCACGCAATACTCCAAAGTGCGGCCGCACCAGAGTTTTAGAACATAGAACATAGAACAATACAGCACAGAACAGGCACTTCGGCCCACCTGACAGAGTGCCACCCGCGAACACCTGTATTTCCTGCACAAATGCCTAAAAAAACATGTACTAACTAATTGCATTAAATACAAAACTGACCAATATAAACTTACGAGCCAAAAGGAGAGCAGAGCAAAATGGCCGCTGAATGCTGAGAGAAATGATTAATGATGCCCACAACAGACTCTGGATATACAATTGGGAAATTTTGCACCAATGGTGTTTACTCACTCATGCAACAGACCATGAATATACAGACACAGTACAACAAGCCATAAATATTACACAGCGACAAGCACAGAAAATGAAAAGAAACTGAAACTGCAGAAAAAAATAGATAAACTTACACAAAGTAACAATACTGATAACACATAAGTATGGATAAAAAACTTATCTGTCCGACCCTTAACAGACACCGAAGAAGCTGTCTTAGTAAGTGGATTAAATTACAACTGCCAGGATGCAGACAAGAAAGATTTCTAAACAGCATTAGAAACAACACTAAAAGACAACCAACATACAGAAGAAACCCAGCAAACTATCAGACGGGTAATCACACCAACATTTAGCAGAAAAAAGGAATGAAACACACACAATACACAAGAAAGGAAAACACGAGAAAGAATTTTAAAAGGATAAAAATATTGTTATCCTACCTGCAGGCAAAGTATGTTTGGCAGTCACTCTAAATCGAAGAGACCACATTGAGAAAGTGAACGTACTACTTACAGATACCAACACATACCAACAAGTGACGATAGACCGACCCCACAACTGGAGAACCGAATCACAGCTCTTCTCAAAAGACTTCTGAAATCTGGAGAAATAAATGTGACCGACTTCCAAAAAGTGAAACCAGAAGATTCCAACACACCACGCTTCTATGGATTACTCAAACGTCACAAACCAGGAGCCTCCCTCAGACCCATAGTCTTGCTACCTGGAACACCAACTTACAGATTGGCCAAGGAGCTACACCAAAGACTAAAACACTTAGCAGAAGACTCACCCCATTCCATCCACTCCACCAAAGAATTCCTGAAGACCATCAAAGACACAAACATAGAAGAGGTTGAAATAATGGACTCCTTTGATGTAACAGCCCTGTTTACATCAATAAAAATCAACCTGGCCAAGGAAACACTGACTACACTATTAGAAGACCCAAAGACTTGTACACCAAACACCGCCAACTTCAAGAGCATCAATAATACCTTCACTGGAATAAAATTCACTAAACAATCAACAAGGTA
>NW_025210709.1:16459-20278 GCF_004010195.1 Chiloscyllium plagiosum
TTTTTTAAAACAGAGCATGGTCTTACATTGTCTGGCTGACGTGTGACTCCAAAGACCTCCAGGTAATTAGGGATCGGTAATACATCTCATAAAAGCCAGTGTCATCTACATTCCAGTGAGGAATATAAAACGGAGTTGGTTATGCATCCCGTCGAGACTGGTCCATCCATCGAGCTTGGTTTGTGCCTGTTTGTGTAGTTGGAGGCTGGTGTCTAGTGGTGTGCCACAGGGGTCAGTGCCAGACCCCTTTTGCTGTGATATTCATAAATGTTGTAGTTTGTGTGCGCGAGTGCGTGTGTGTCTGTGTGTGTGTGAGAGAGAGAGAGAGACTCGGGGTGTGTATGTTTGTGTGAAAGTGCATATGTGTGTGTGAGAGAGAGACTGCGTGTGTGTGAGAAAGTGTCTGTGAAAGAGTGCATGCATTTGTGTGCAAGAGAGTGTGCGCATTGTTGTGCATGGTTGTGTGTGTATGTGTGAGAGAGTGAGTGATTGTATGTGTGAGAGTGTGTACATGTGTGTACATGTGTGCATACGTGAGCATATGTGTACATGCGTGTTTGAGTGTGTACATTGTATGTGTGCATGTATGCATGTGGCCACATGTGTGTGTATGTTTGTGAGATAGTGTGTATGCATGTGTCTGTGTGTCTGTGTGTGTGAGAGAGAGAATGTGTGTGTGGGTGTGTGTGTGTGTGTGTGGATGTGCGTCTTTGCACGCACGGGTGTGAGTGAGACTGGTGTATGCGCGTGCGTGTATGTGTGTGTGCACGTGCTGCCGTGTGTGAGATTGTGTGTGTTTGTGTGTGTCTGGGTGTGTGTTTATTTGTATATGTGCGAGAGAGAGTGTGTCTGTATGTTTGTGTCCATGTTTGTGAGTGTGTGTGTATGCGCATGTGAGTGAGCTAAAGTGTGTGTTGGGGGACACAGGGGGTAAGTTTGCAGATGACACAAACATTGACGCAGTGGTCAGTGAGGAATAAAGCTTGAGGTGACAGACAGATCCAGACAGATTGATCTGATGCACAGATCAGCAGGGGATGAAATTTAACCCTGATAAGTGTGAGTGATGAACTTTGCGAGAGTAAAAAGACAAGAGAGCACTCAATGAATGGTAGGACACGAAGAAGCTCAGAGCAACAGAAAGATCTTGAGGAGATTGTTAACAGATCCCTGAATGTGAGAGGACATGTTCATAGGGTAGTTCAGGAGACATATGGGCCAGTTGCCATTATGAGTTGAGATACAGATTGTAAGAGCAGGATGGTTACATTGGAGTTGTACTGGTCTTTGGTTCGGCCACAGTTGGAGTATTGTGTACAATTTGGATCACTGCACCAGAGCGAGGATGTGATTGTATTGGAGAATTCACCAGAATGTTGCTTGGGCTGTGGGAGTTTAGCTGTGAATAGTGAGGCTGGATAAGCTCAGGCTGCTTTCTTTAGAGCAGAGACATAGGTATCTATGACTGGGAGGGACATGGACAAGGTGAATAGAAAGCAGTTACATCCCTTAGTCCAAACGCCAAAAACAACGTGACATCATTTGAAGCTGAAAGGCAGGAGATTTCAAGAGGACACGAGGCAAAACCTTCTCACCTGGAGGATGGTAGGGGTCTGCAATTCAGATGGGAAAACTCAGAAAAGTACTTGGATGAGCACTTGAAATGTTAAAACATTGAAAGTTATGGGTCAAATGCTGGAAAGTGGGACTGATGTAAATTTAGTGTCATATTTGATGGAAAAACACGACAGGCCACAGTGCCTTTTCTGTTCTCTACGACTCTGTCATTCTTGAATTCTAAAGTGAAGTTTCAAAATTAGTTTCAGTTTTTCTCTTTGTTTTGAGGAATTTGTGCTCGTTTATAGACAGAATTTCCCAAATGAGTTGGAAAACTGATTGAACAACGAAGGCAGTGGGATAACAGTGTGCAGTAGGACAGCTCTCAAGAAACTCGCCAACATGAGGGATTGAATAACTGAACAGCCTCAGCAAAATGCAGGACATCACGGAAAAGGATATCAAAAGAAGCTTAGATGTTGATGGGATGGATAGTTTGTGAAATAATATAAGGAGCCTTGCTTGAAGATAAATCGCAATTAACATTTGACACCTCATAGGATCAGATTAATCCAGTCTTTGGGGTATTCAATTACAGACTTAAATCTCAATGATATCATATCTTTAAAATAAATCTGTTGTCGTAATCTGTTTACTGAAAATGGTGTTAAAAATGAAGGTGGAATCATAGTTTCCCAGTGGAGATACCACATAATATAAAATAAAGTTCTGGAACAATGTCAGCTCCCACACCGGGAGAATTATCCAATTCTGACATTTTGCCAGCAACAGGAACACAGAGGCTGTTTCACAAAAAAAAAAGCATCTTCCAAGTCAATTGGTTGCTAAATTATGCTACACCATCCTTGCTGTTGTTGGTGTTCCTGTTAAGTCTTGCAACAAATCAACGTGTACAAATGGGACTAATATTATAGACTGGAAGATAAAAAATAAATCAGTGAAAGAAATTGGAAAGAGCGTTTAGGGAATTATTCTCTGTTATATATTAAAAATAAAGCTGTTAATTTTTACTTTTCTTGGTTCTTGGCCACGCAAATGTTTGCAGATTATTGTACGGGATAAATCTTTTCTATCCTGCTGGTTTTAAATGAAGCAGGAGGGTTTACATTGTGTCAGAACATCACTTATTGAGTTTAAAGTGTAAAGTTTGTTAATGAGGAGGCTCCTCAGTATTGTGCAACATTGTCTGTTTCTCTGCACTGTGCCCAATGGTTTTACACGAAGGCCACATTGATGGAGTTTGGCTGAGTACCGGCCCTGGCGCGTCTAGAAAGTGTTTAGAAAGACCATTCTCTCTCTGTGGGAATTCAGAGCCTGCTACAGATCAGATGGGTTTTATAACAACCCACCTCTTAGTGACCCCTGCTGTTCCCCATTCCTTGATAACAAAGTATTGTGTTGGTGGGTCTTGCTCAGGCAGCTTGTTCCAAATGGATGTCCAGATACAGTGTGGGCAATAGGTGGCTGGAACGAGTCATTATGGAGTGATCAACGAGCATCAGCACAGAATTATTTCACTACCCTGTGTGTTTTCAAAAGTCAGTTGTGGGGTGTGGACATGATATTTGTTAGGACAGCTCACTGGGAGGGGTGTTGAGCACACGATTCCAATTGCCATGTGCATTGTGAAACAGACATGTGAGTTGTGTCATTTGTAAAAAGATGCACCATACTGTCGAATAGGAGAAACACTGAGATCTGGAATACGGTGGTCGCAGCTCTCCCAGAGAGAATCAAGCACCTTTGACCAACAGGAAATTTCCCACACTGCCCTTTGTTGTTGTTATCCTTTGATGTTCCCTGCACAATAGTGGGCTATGTGAAGGGCCTCCCAAGTGCCTTAGTTTGGGATTGCTATTTAGTCTTTGGCTATCAATTTGGATAATTATGTTCGATTATTATTGTCGTTATTTAGTTGACACTGACCTTTTGGAGATGAATCCCCTGGAAATATTTTGAGACCGATTCACTGTAAGGCCATATTGTTACACCATGGAGTGCAGTATTCCTTCAGCTTTGTGAAATCTCTGTTCTTGTCCTTGGTCCACACGGCTCAGAACGCTGGAAATTGGATGATACAACAGGCTTGATTTGCTGCTGAAAGTCAAGTTAGTTTTTGGCGACTGATATGCGATTTTGGATATTTGATATTGTGGTTCTTCTCTGAGGATCCAATCAGGATCAAGAATATTCGACCATAAGGAGGGAAAGTCAGCCTTGTTACTGTGACCTCCAGCTGAC
>NW_025210710.1:0-6935 GCF_004010195.1 Chiloscyllium plagiosum
AAGAGACGGTGTATGGGTGTACAAGGGGGGTGGGAAGGTGAAGCT
Source organism: Chiloscyllium plagiosum (assembly GCF_004010195.1). NCBI lineage: Eukaryota > Metazoa > Chordata > Chondrichthyes > Orectolobiformes > Hemiscylliidae > Chiloscyllium > Chiloscyllium plagiosum. The sequence goes on from NW_025210710.1 coordinate 46, forward strand.
ATGGATGAGATACTGGTCATTCTCATCTCTTCTCACCCCACCCATCCAAGTTCACTCAGTCTCTGTTTGAAAGGGGTTGGGTGGGGGGGAGGGAGGAGGAGGGAGGGGCAGAATCTGAGAGTTTCGTCTCTTCATTCTCTCTGAAACCCGAGACCCCTCCAGCTATTCAGACCATCCCAGCCCTTTAGCCACCCACTCAAATAAAAAGGAGATTTTACTCACACCAAAAGAAAATTTCCTGCTTTTTTTATTCCTATTTGGAAATGTTTTGGGAATAAGTTTGTTGTGGAGAAATTGCATTGTTTTGAATGTCTTTATTCACATTATGAAGTGACTTTTTAGTTGGAAATGTAAGTTAGAAGCCATGATAGCATCGAATGGCATTGAATTCAGCAGCCAGGCCAGTATCAGTAAATTACGTTATTTAATTCAGAAACCCCTTAAAGTGTTAAATTTACTGTATTATTTCATTGAAATAATGGCTTAAAAATTTACTTAGACTGTCTATCGTTTGTGTTAGGCTAACTATTATCTTTGTTTTGATGTTAGGTAGTTCCCCCAACCCTGTTTTTCCCATAGGCCCCATTACTTCTATTGTGCTATTTTCTATAACACGACGTCTCACAGGAGTGCAACTACCTATTATAGCAGAACTACCAATAAGTGTGAGGTTATTCACTTTGGAAGCAAAACAAGAAGGCAGATTACTACCTGAATGGCTTTAAATTGGGAGAGAGGAGTGTGCAGTGGGACCTGGGTGTGCTTGTACACCAATCATTGAAGATGATAAGACATTGGGTCGGCCGCACATAGAATACTGTGTACAGTTCTGGTCGCCACATTATCAAAAGGATGTGGACGCTTCGGAGAGGGTGCAGAGAGGGTTTGCGAGGGTGTTGCCTAGTATGGAAGGTGCTAGCTATGAAGAAAGGTGGAGTAGGTTAGGTTTATTTTCATTAGAGAAAAGGAGGGCAGACTCGATTGAGGTTTATAAGATCATGAAGGGTATAGAGAGGGTGGATAGAGACAAGCTTTTTCCCAGGGTGAAGGATTCAATAATGAGAGGTCACGCTTTCAAGGTGAGAGGTGGAAAGTTTAAAGGGAATACACGCGGCAAGTACTTCACACAGAGGGTGGTGGCCGTTTGGAACGCGTTGCCAGTAGAGGTGGTAGAGGCAGGCACGGTAGATTCATTTAAGATGTGTCTGGACAGATGCATGAGTAGGTGGGGAGCAGAGGGATACAGATGCTTAGGATTTGATGGACAGGTTTAGACAGTAGATTTGGATCGGCTCCGGCTTGGAGGGCCAAAGGGCTTGTTCCTCGGCTGTAAATTTTCTTTGTTCTTTTTAAAGCCTGCAGGTGCAGCAGTTGGTAAAGAAGACAAATGGTACATTGGTCTTCATTGCAAGAGGTTTCAAGTACAGGAGCAGGGATGTGATGTGCAGTTATACAGGACCTTGGTGAGGCCACACCGAGAATATTGTGTGCAGTTTTGGTCTCCTTTTCTGAGGAAGGATGCTCTCGCTCTTGAGGGAGTACAACCAAGGTTTACCAAGCTGATTCAGGGGATGGCGGGACTGGCGTAACAGGAGAGATTAACTAGGTTGGGATAATTTTCACTGGAGTTCAGACAAGTGAGGGGGGGAAATCTCATAAAAACTTATAAAATTCAAACAGGACGACACAGAGTAGATGCTGGGACGATGTTACCGATGGTGGGTGCATCCAGATCCAGGAGTCACATACTGAGAATTCCAGGTGGACTTTTTCGGATAGAGATGAGGAGACATTTCTTCACCTAAAGAGTGGTGAGCCTGTGGAATTCATGACCACAGCAAGTAATTGATATCACAACATTGAATGTATTCAGAAGGTGGCTAGATATAACTATTGGTCGAGTGGGATCAAAGTTAATGGGGAGAATGCAGGATTAGGCTATTGAGTTGGACAATCAGCCACGATCGTGATAAGTGACAGAACAGACTCGAAGGGTTGAATGGCCTCCTCTTTGTATGTTTCCATTTTTCTATGTAAACCACTTCCATCTAAAAGGACAAGGGCAGCAGATACATGGTGACACCACTCCCTGCACCTTTCCCTCCAAGCCAGTCACCATCCTGGACTTGAAAATAGGAATGAAACCTGTTCCTTCACTGTCTCTGGGTCAGAATCCTGGAATTCCCTCCTTAAGGGACATTGTAGGTCTAGCTACAGCACCTGCAGTGGTTAAAGAAGGCATCTCACCACCACCTTCTCAAAGGGCAATTAGGGTCGGGCAATAAATACGAGGCCCAGCTAGGGACACATAAAACCCACGAGTAAATAAAGTTAAAGATATGCCAGAATCCTACCATACTGACCAAGCACTTTCTTGAGATATTGAATCTCCCTTATTAAAACTCCCAACCAAGAAACCCCAACTACCCCAATAGTTAACCTGATCTCACTCCAGATACTCCACTCCCTCCCAGTCTCTCTGACTGTCTCCAGACTCCCTAATCCCTAGACTTGAACCTTGAGTCTTTTGTTCACCTCCAGATCTTTCTTACCTTCCTCTTGTTGACTCCCTTGAACTTCCAAAAAAGCTTTGGGAGAGAGGCTTGCAGGAAGCCCTGATCAGTTATATGTTCACTTTGATTGGATTCATTTTTAAAACAACTTTTTTATTTAAAAATGCAAATGTTTCTCCAAAGGAAGGCTTTGCAAAAGGAGAAGAAGCACAACAACAAAACTGTAGAAGAGGAAATGAGAGAATTAACAACAGCAAGATCTGAGCTACGGAGAGAAAAAGAGAGAGAAAGATGTGAGGAGAAAGAGGGAGAGAGACTGAAAGAGAGAGGGAGAGAAAGGAGAAAAGTGGATGAGTAGGAGGTAGAAAAAAGGAGAATGAAAGAGGCTTTGGGCCCAGTGTGTGAAAGAGGGACTAATATCAGTGCTAGCATACTTATGGCAGTGCAGGCTTGATGGACCGAAGGGCTTCCTGTCATGTATGGTTCTTCAATTCCATAATAAGGAAAGAAAGAAAGTGAGAATGAGAGAGAGAGGTAGAGTGAAAGAAGAAGGATGGTTAAGAAACTCACTTGCAACTGACTGGAACCAAGACTCAGATCATAAGCAGCTATTTTATTGCGTGTTTCAAAAGACAAATTAGCAGCTGTTAGCAGGTAAGGAATGTACAGCATTGAAATAATAGTTACCACTCCTTGAGAGGCACAACAACAATGCTCCTCTCCCAGGATGAGGACTGACTGTACAAATCTGGAACTAAAAGTCATATTTTTTTAAAATTGTAAATCTGCAGAGAGGGAGGTCACTCAGCCCATTAATTATACATTTGCTATCCTTGTAGAAATTCAGTCAGGCCAACATTCCCACTCTCACACATTGATTTAAATTCTGATTGAAGTGATTAATTGTCTCCACTTCACCAGCTCCTGGCAATAGACATCCAGATTGATTTATTCCCCACTTTTCAAACTGCTAGTCGCTACCGCCTGCTGCTCAAGCTGCTGCTTCAGCTCATGAGAAAAGGGTTTTCCTTGTCACTTGATTGAACCTGTCATAATCTTTCAATCTCCATCAATCACTTTGCCCTAATGACATTCTCAACTTTTCCAGCCTAACCTTGTCATCAAAAGCTGATTATCCCTGGATCCATTCTGGGCTGTCTCTTCTGTGCACTCTCAAGGATCCTCACATTTGTCTTATACTGTGATGTCCAGAATTGGATACAATGTTTAATCATGAGGGGCAAAGATAAAATGAGTAGAAAAGGCCTTTTTCCCTAGGATGGTGCAGTTCAAAACTAAGGGACATTTTTTAGGTGAGAGGATAAAATTTTAAGAAGGACATGAAAGACAATCTTTTGACACAGACAGTGGTTTGTGTGTGGAGTGAACTGCCAGAGGAAGCAGGTACAGTTACAACATTTAAAAGACATTTGGACAAGTACATGATTAGAAAAGGTTTGAGGGATATGGGCAAGACTTAAGCAAGTGGGACTAGTTTAGTTTGGGAACATGGTCAGCGTGAGTTGTATGCTGTTATGACTCTATGACTGTATAACAAAGAAGTCACTCTCTATCGCAAATCTTCTAACTGTTAACAATGTAGAATATATAAGCACATCTTACCTGTCAATATTTGCAAAATCTGCAGCACTGTAGCAATCACCAGCAAGGTCATCTCTTCCTGTTTTCACTTCTTGAAATAACAATAGCAATAAAATGCCAACACACCCATCAGTTGTGAAGAGCAAAGTAAATTTCTCATCTGCATAATTGGGAGGAAGATCAGGTGTTAGTCACGAGGTCATGTTTGTGGGTAAGCTAAGGCCAGGCATTGAATTTTTCCCTCTGACTCAGTTTTTCCCATTTCCTCTTCAATTTTTGTGCAGTTTCATTTTCTGTTCTCTTCCTCTCTCTATCTCACATCTTCGCCCTGTTTCACTTGCTGTCCCAACCATATCTTACATCCTGGTTTCTCTATCCTCCCTATCATTCTTCTTCCATTTTCTCCCTCATCCACTCCTGCGAGCATTGACTCCACCTCTCTCTCTCTGTCTCTTTTTCACATTCACTCTCCCTCTGTCTCTCTCACATTCACTCTCCCTCTGTCTCTCTCGCATTCACTCTCCCTCTGTCTCTCTCACATTCACTCTCCCTCTGTCTCTCTCACATTCACTCTACCCTCTCCTCTGAATCTCTTTGTTTTTTTCTTGCTCACTCACTTTCTCTTTTGCTACATCCAGAGGAACCTCGATTATCCAAAGGGCATAGGTGGGGATTATTTTGTTTGGATAATCAAATTCTGGATAACATGGTTTAGCGGAGCATCGAAATCTTGTGATCTTGCTGGATAATCGAGGTTCCTCTGCATACTCCTTTTCCAACTCCTTTACATGCCACTCTCATGATCCCTGCCTCATTTCCTCCTTTTCTTCAATCCCTCTTTACCTTACTGTCTCTTCTCGATTACCCTCTTCTTCCCTTCCTCTTGCCCTCACTTTCTTAGACTCCTCTGTTAGTGTCCTCTCTCTATTGTTCATATCTCTCTCTTGCTAAACCTTTCCATTTCTTGGCCTTGAAGATTTTTGTTGCTGTTGAGTCATGAGTTCGACTGGGACAACACTACTATTATAGGACAAGCCAAACAGAGAACAGCCAGGGAATTCCTAGAGGCATGGCACTTATCCACAGATTCAATGAACAAGCACATCGACCTGGACCCAATATACCGGCCACTGCAGCGGACAACTAGAACTGACAACCGGAAGCGGCAGATACAAACCACTACAAATGCCGGAGGAAACAACACAGGAGGCTCCCAAGCACTGAGGATGTCACCTAGACAGGGGACGAAACGTCTGCAACACACATTCCCAGCTCGGCGAACAGAACCACAACAACACTCCCCATTGCAGAGAGAACACCTAAATTGCTGAGCATGAGCATGTTTCACTCTGAGGATCGTGACTACAATCTCAACCATGTCCACACCAGCATATTGCATGTGTTTGTTCTCGCTGCTGTGAGCCACTCTCTCTGACTGAACCCCTGGTGATTTTCATCTCCAGCAGCCCCTGTGCAGTGGTGTGTGCAGGCCAGGAGAGGGTGGTATTGCATCACTTTAAATGCAAGGCAGCAATTGGGAGAAAAACCCAAAACTTTCTTCTTCATCTCTTTCACTCCATCTCTCTCCCTTTCCCCACTTTCTCTCTTACCCCCCTTTCACTTTCTCTCCTTCCCCTTTTCTCCTTCTCTCCTCCCCTCTTTCTCTTTCTCTTTTCTCTCTCCCTTTCTGTTTCACTCCTTTCCCCCAAACTCCCCTATCGCAGGTCATTCTTGGTGCCAGGGCATGTGTGGGAAAGGACGATGGGAAACTCTTAGTGAAATAATGTAGCATTAGTAAGGAAAATTTAGACTCTTTGTCAGTTATATTTTCTTTGTTTGTTTTTAAGTTAATGTGAATGGCGCTTATACACAGTGATGGTATACATTTTTCGCTGTATTTTATTGAAAATCAAGTGATAAATTTTAATCCCACTCTCTCTGGATTTCTTTTTCACCCATCTCCCTCTACCCCGTTCCTTCCACCGTCTCTTTCTCCCCAGCTCTCTCCCTCTCACTTTCTCTATCCCTCTCTCAATATTTCTCTCATTCTATCCCCTCCCTCACAGTCAAACGCTCTCTCTCCCTTTGCAATACTCTGCCGCCCTATCTCTCTGCTACCCCCATATTCTCTCTGTGTCCTAATCCCTCTTATATTCTCTCTCTCCCTTAGGGTTAGGATAAGGGTTAGGGTTAGGAATTTAGGGGGTGAGGGTTGGAGTTCGGGTTAGAGTTAGGGTTAGGGTCAGCGTTAGGGTTTGGGTTAGGGTTAGGGCGAGAGCTTGGGCTAAGGCTTAGGCAAAATATAAGGCTCGGGTTAGTGTTAGAGTTTAGGGGCTAAGGGTGAGGGTGGGGTTAGGATTAGGGATAGGGTTTAGGGATAGGGTTTGTGTTAAGGGTTAGCGTTAGGGATAGAGTTAGGGTTAGGGTAGGTTTAGGGTTAGCACAACCCTCACCTGCGATAGGGTTAGGATTAGGGTCAGGGTGATGGTCAGGGTTAGGGTTAGGGCGAGGGCGAGGGTTAAGTTTAGGGTTAGCATTATGGTTAGGGCCACGGCCAGGATCAGGGTGAGGACCAGGGTTACGGCCATGTTCAGGGTTAGGCTCAATGGTTAGGGCTAGGCTTAGGGTGAGGGTTAGGCCCAGGCACAAACACAGTACTACCTGCGATAGGGTTAGGGTTAGGGTTAGGGTTAGGGTTAGGGTTAGGGTCAGGGGCAGGGTCAGGGTCAGGGTCAGGGTCAGGGTTAGGGTTAGGGTCAGGGTTAGGGTTAGGGT